>NW_012148408.1:4831389-4931562 GCF_000956105.1 Propithecus coquereli | reverse complement strand
CAAACAAAACAAGAAGCTCAACCACCAGAAAACAGCTCTCCGGGAAGTCTTTGGCACTGCCTTAAACGTGCTTCCCAGCAGCAGGCCAGGCTGTAGGCAGGAAAAGAAGGAAACAAACCTGCTTACAGAGCCCTCCAGCAGGCACAACAGCGCTTGTTCTGGGAGCTTCCACACACACCGTGGGATCCCAGTCATGGGGCAGCCCTGAGAGGTGATGCTGTTACTCCCATTCTGCAGATGGGGAAGCTGAGGCTCAGGGAGACAAGTCAGGCAAGTGCTCTTGGGTCACCCAGCTACACTAGGGCAGGCCAGGCAGCCCACGCCATTCGAACCTGCATCTGTGTGACTCGAAGACCCCCCCAGCATTCTCTGACATGACGGGTTCTTAGGCCTTCCTGTGGGGCCCAAACGGTGACAGTGACCCCTGTGCGGATCTGACCCCTCGGGCTCTGGCCGACTTTTTGGTGAAGCACGCAGAGGGAGGCTGGGCCTCCATTAAACATAGTGAGGGATGTCCCCTCTCTCCCTAGGTTCCCCTACTCGCCACGTTCTCCAGGACTCCTGACTGGGCCATAAGGATGCTCCTGTACCCCAAGGGGCCAGAACTGGCTGTGAGCCTCAGTAAGTCCCTGCAGCTCTCCAGGCCTTGGCTGCTGCCACAATAAAGACACTTCTGGCACTGAGGCTTCGTGCCACGGGCTCTGTACCTTCCCCTTGCCACCTGATCTCACAGAGGTGGAGACCAAGGAGCAGAAAAGGTAGGTCACACCGCCGGTCAGTGGCAGAGTGAGCAGCACACTCAGTTCCATCTCTCTGGCCCCAACAGTGGGCTCTTCGCCACGTCGTGGTACCTTGGAAACTTCCAGTGGTCATTTCCCAGCCCAAGACCCCCATTCTCAGATTAGCGGCTGCAACAGCTTCCCCTTCAGCATAGCTCCAGTCTGCCCATTGCCCCCTCCAATTAACTGTGGAGAACCCTGCTTTGATCACGTCACTCCCTCACTCCATAACACTCAACAGCTCCCCAGTGCTCCATGTAACACAGGGTCCAAGTTCTGAGGTGTCTTTAAAGATGACGCAGGTAAAGCATTATCAGCCACGTGCCCTGCATTTAGCACTGTATCTTGCTGCTCCTTTACAGGCAGCATGGCTCTCCCCAACCAGGACTCTCAGAGCTAGTCGGCCAGCAACCACTTTTGCCCTGTGTTTCTGTCTTTCCCAGGGTATCAGACACACAGGAGATGCTGACCGATTAGTCTTCAAAAGCAGAAGTCTTGAACCTGGTCAAGGGCTCCTGAGGTGATGCCTCCTCCGTGAAGCCTCTCCTGACCCCTCTCCCTCCCCAACGCTCTGTATCCTGTCCAACGTGTCATGACTCTGAATTTTATTACAACCTGGGCAGACGCAAAAGTGACGATGCCAGGCAGCTTAGTTTTAGAGCTGAGTACAGGGAAAGGCGAGGTGGAGGAAAGCTCTGAGCGCCAGGACCAAGCTGACAAAACAGAGGATGATTCCTGGTGCCCAGCATAGGGTGTGGCACATAGCAGGTGCTCAGTTAATAAGTGACCACTGAGATAACTAGAGAGTTCATTGGCTGCTCAGACACAGGCCCTGTGGTCAGTGGGGGCTGGGGGTAGGGAGAACTTCCCAGGCAGGGTGGCCTGGCAGTGCCCCAGTGGGGACCCCAGCCCTCTACACCACACCAGTCCCCTTCCCTCTCTCCCCACCCCCTCCCCAGCATTTCAAACCTCTTATGCATGGGGCTGGCTGCTGGCAGTTTTTCTCCTGCCGAGAACAGCCACAGAAAATTGAGATCATTTCTCTGCTATGTTGGCAGCTGAGAAAATGGCCATTTTTCCTATTTCCAATCCAAGAGTTCCTTCCTATTGGACAAAGGCCTTATAAGCCAGTCTCTCCCCAGGAGGGGCAGAGTAGGGGAGGATGAAGGTCTCCTCAGGTCAGGTCACCTCCTTGGCTAACAGGCGTGGGCTGCAGTAGTCACGTGGCAGCAGGGAAGTGGCAGGAGGGACCCCCAGCTAAGGCACTTGCAGACACAGGGCAGGGACCGGCAGTGAGGCCAAAGCAACAGGTAACCCAGCGTTGCTGCAGGGCACTCAGGGACTCGGGGAGATAGGGCTTTGCCATCCTGAACACAGGGGCCTCCAGACCTGCTGCTGCCACACTCCCCAAATCACAGTGGTGTGAAATCAGACAGCTCAAACAAGTGCATGTAATCCCTGCCACCTCCGGGAGCGGAGTTTCTGTACAGGTAGATAATTAGTAAAAAGTCAGAATCTGTGAAGGAAACTGAAGGTTGCTTAGTGCCCCGAATGCCCTGAGGAGACGAGGACAGCTGGCATCTGGCTTCATCGTTTCCCTCAGCCTGCAAGTCAGTTCTCACCCGTCTCCCCACCCTCCCTGCCCCTGCTTGGCTCTGCTCTGACCCCTCCAGCCTCCCTGCTGTTGCTTGGATGGTCACGCCCACTGCCCCTGGGGCTCCCATCCCGCCTGGCCCCTGCACCCAGAAAGCTCTCTTATTCACTGAGTCCCTACCTCACTCCCCTCCCGTCTTTGCTCAAGGACATTTTATGAAATGGTCATTTGATAATTTGAAAAACACGCATCCATGCCCGATGCTCACACTCCTCTTAGAATTCCCAGTTCCCCTTACCCGACTCCCTCTTCCCCTGCTTTTTAATAGCACTTGTTGCCTTCTAACACAGGGGGACTGTGCAGCAAGTATCCAGCCATTGTTAACATAACAAGAACGGTTGCGTGGCTGGATACTTTCCGGACAGCCCTGGTACATCATTTACTTCTTTAATGTATTTACATTATTTTCTGCCTGCATTCTCCCTGCTCCCCCGCAAACAAGAATGTAGGCTCCACAGGTGCCAGGATTTTTGTTGTGTTCACTGACTACAGCGCCTGGCCAGAGTAAGCACTCACTGAATACCTGCTGAGTGACGAGGAAGGTATCTGTGTGTACAGGTATGTGCACAATGGTTCATTCATCAATTCATTTGACAAATCGTCAAACGCCTACTTCATTCCAGACATGCCCTCCCAGACAGACTCTGAGAATGCAGCGACAGGGAAGAGATCACACACCGTCCCCTTCAGCCAGCAGGGAAGCCGGGCAGTGCACAATTAAAAACACGGCAGACCTGCAATGAGTCGTAGGGGTTAGTGGGTCCTTGTTTGTCTGAGAATCAGGGTGGGCTTCCAGGTGGTGGATATGCTCTGGCTTGAAAGCTGGGCAGCAGATGGGTGGAAGAGCGTTCTGGGAACAGCACGTACAAAGACGGTGACGCGGAAAGAAGCAGGGCTTATTCAAGGGACTGGAAGAAGTCTGAGGGCAGGGGGAAGAGAAGGGCTCACAGTGGGACTGGGGAGGCGGTCAGTGGGCCTGGACAGCCGGGCCTTGCCCGGGTATATGGGCCCGTGTGGCTGTTGGCCCGTGTCTGTGCTGGTTCCCTGTCCGCAGGAGCAGTGAGGTGTGGCACGAAGACCTCCATATGCAGCGTCAGAAAACCCGACTTCAGGAGTTGGTACGGCCAGGGCTCTGTTGAGCCTCAGCTGTGCTCTCTGTAAAATGGGGATCATGAAGCTGTCTTCATATAGCGGCCACCTGGAAATCCCAGGAGACCGCGGATTTGAACTGCAGAGACAGAATTCTCAAGCGAGCATGCGTGACCACGACCGAGCGGGCGCGCACACGAGCGTGTACCTGTGCACCCAGCTCCCGCTGACAGCATTCTCCTGCTGGGACACGTCCGCCGCCTCATCTGTACCAAGCCACAAATACACACGCTTCTGGACCAGAGCCAGGCTCCCCAGCAGCCCTGGGGCTGGAGGGGTAGGAGGGAGGGTCCTACAACCTCTGGGCAAAGGTGGTCATCTCTCTCCCTGTTGGAGCCTCACCACGCAAGGCAACAAAGGCCACCTCTGAGGGCCGGAGCTGTGCCTCCCTCATTAGTCTGGGGCCTCTCTGAAGATGGGACTGTGTCCCCCTTGTCACACTGCGTGCTCCTCAAGGGCAGGAACCACCTCTCCTCCTCCCTTTTTCTTCTTCAGAAAAAGAGAGAGGTTGTCACTCAGTGTGACTGTGACTGCTTCTGTTAACGGCTGGCCACCTCCAGGACTGTGTCGGGGGATCATGAAGGTTAAGGGCAGGGGTATCGTGGCTGCCGGTTCTCTTAGGGCCAGGGGACTGCCCTGTGAGGTCCGATGCTCATCCCTGGAATTCTTAGAAGAGCTGCCTCTGAGAACCTGGGCCATTCTGAGAGTCACCTTACCCATCCTGGTGACCCTGGGTACATCATTCTCTCAGCTCCAAGGATCACGAGACACAGGCCCAGGGAAACGGAGACAAGCTGAGAAATTCCACCAGCAATCACACATCCTGCCCACTGTCCCCAGTTTGAACGGAACAGGAAAGGTTATTCCAGGGAAGAGAGTAACCAATGGCCCATCCTCACGGGCCAAAAAGGTGTGGGTGAGAATACAGCAGGAAGGATTCAAGTCTGATAAAAAGCAGAACTTCCCAAGGGCAGCTAATTATGTAGGTAATTTAGGCAAAAAGTGATTTTCTTCAATTATCTTTTTCTACCCTTATTTTTTTTTTTTTTGCACTGAATTATTCAGTCTTGCATTCATTCTTTAGGCAACAGGCATTGAATTATCTAGGTAATTGCTTTCATTTTCCACTTCATCCTGCTGGGTTGTCTGCTAGCCAGGAGGGCCTGAGGCGGAGGTGTGAGCTGGTGGGGGAGGAGGCGTGGTGGGAGGGAGGAGGAGCTCAAAGGGACAAACAGGATCCCTGAAAGGAGAAAATGATTTCTGGACTCAGCCTGTAGGTGCGGGGACCACTCTAATGGCGGGCTCGTCCCCTCTCCGTTGCCCTACCGGCTCCCCTCCCCTGGACAGTCCATTGTCCTCTAGAGACCGGTGCGGTAGCTCACCGAGTGTTGGCGCTCCATGATACACCGCCGCCCTATCCATCCCTGGGGACTGCTGGAGCATGGCACAGCCAGCTGAATTGGTGATACGGAGGCCCACTTTTCTTTTCATTTAAAAAGACAAGAGAAAGGGAATTTTAAAAGAAATTTTTGTTCGTAAAAAAATACACACACACACACACACACACAACTGGTTCATTAATCTCGTATTAAAATTCTGTGTTGGGCACAGGCGAGGAAGAAGTAAGGAAGACCCTGGGGAGGACGCCGGGAGGAAGGATTGCACCCACTTGTTAGCATCTGCTGCAGGCATCCGCGGAGCGGGCATGGGCGTGGGCAGAGGAGGACCACGGGCGGTAAGAAGGGGCTTCTCCACCACAGAACAAAAGAGCCAGGAGGGGGCTTGGAGAGCACCATCCCCGATCACTTGGGAGACCAGGCATACAAGACTCAGAGAGGGAGGGGAAAATCCTGTGGCTACGTACAGACGCAGTAAACTGATGCCAAAGCCAGGGTTTCAACCCAGGTATTCTGTAGCCTAAGCACTGTGTGATTCCAAACTGCTTTGAATTTTAAGAATCCCGGGCCTTTGTCTCGTCACCCCAGCTGGACTTCAAGATCCTAAAAGAGAGCTGGGGATCAGATCTGGAACCCTCCTTGTTTCTTTTGTAGTGCTTGGTGAGGTTTGCAAACTCAGCAACGCTGCTGGTGACTGATTATCTGACTGCTAGCTTGGGGCTAGAAGCGCGTTTCTGGAAGAAGCTGCAGAGACAGCGGATGGTGAATGTGGCGGGATCTGCTGAGGGGTCGGGGCAGACGGCCAAGCCGAGAACCCCTCTTGGGCTCTGGTGCTAGTCCTGATCGTGGAAACTAAATCGCAGAGTGACCTTGGCCAGTCCCTTCCCCTGCGTGTCCAAATCCTCATCCACAGGAGGGCTGGATTCGGTGGTTTTGTGATCTCCTTCAGTGCTGTGGACATCGTTATAGGCAGGGTGACTAGGTGACACCCGGCCCCCAGTACACACTCCTCTGTCCCAGGTCGCTGGGCCAGACCCCGGAGGTGGGCGGGGGTGCCTCTCAGGGTTTCAGCACCTGCAGGAGCACCAGCACTCGCTGCCAATCTCAGGCCCAGGGTCCATCCATTCCAGACAGGCCCCCAGCGAGGGCCTCGGAGACGCCCAGGTCCAGCCCTGGGATTCCACGGTGGCCTCACAGCGCAGCACCCAGCTGTCCTCAGAATGGATTCCAATAAAGCTCATTTTCTGCCACCAAGTTTATAACACATCCCCACCTACTGGTCTTAAACACTAACAAGGCGTTGTGGCGAACGGCTCCATGTGGCCAGAAGGAAGATGGGTGAGGGAGAGGGGAGGCTGGCAGTGAGGGGCCTCCCAAGGCCTGGTGCTCCCCCCTGCCCTTCTGCTGTGTTCCCCCTGCTTCTCCAACGGGGACCAGCGCTTGGGTGATTGGGGGTCACAGCCCACAGGAGAAACTCAAGGTTGCTGGGCTGGAGACCATGGAGGTGAAGACACCTGTATTTGAGGTCATGTATTCAGAGTGACATGGGATACTGCATTCATATCCTGTGGGACTATGTCGTGACATGGCACCTGAGACACGTGGATCTCGTAACTGCCACTCAAGGGGCATGGCATAGGCCTGCTCGCTTCCTAGTGTCTCTCTCTGCCTGTCTCTCCCCTGCCCCTCTTCTGCCCCACCCACACCCCAGAGCTCCCTTTTCAATTGACGCTGGGAGGGTCCCTCAACGTAGAGTTGTTCTCCCACCCCATCCATTTCTTCTGAGCGCCTGCTATGTGTCAAGCACTAAAGTGTCAGGCAAAAATGTAGAAAACCTGGCTCCTGCTCCAAATGCAAGGACGTGGGGATCTGGAGGCTTGTACGGGTAAACATGCCTGAACATCCGTCACACATATATATGCAGCCTGTGAGACGTGCTAGGAAAGTAGCGTAAAGTGCCACGGTAGCCCCCGAAAGAGATCAATTATTTCTATTGGCGCACGGGGGCTGCTGGTGAGAAGCTAGAGGCTAATCTAGGGAGGCTCCCTGGAGGAGGTGATATTTGAACTGGGCTTCAAAGGCCAGGTAAGGATTTCTGAAGGCAGCATATTGCAGATGGAAGGGCTGGTGGGTGCAAAAGCAGAAAGGCATGGAAGTGAGAAAACAGAGAGTTCTCATAAGGCACATGGAGAACGGCGACAGGGCCGTACCACAGAAGTGAAGACGTGGATTGGGACAAGATCAAAAAGGGCCTTGCATGCTAGGGCAAAGAGTGTACCCTTGATCCTATACGCAGTGGGGAGTCAGTGAGGGTTACTGACTGCCATAATCAGCTCTGTTAGAGAATTATCACCACTCTGCCCCCCTAAACTCCTATTCAAACCACAAATGGAGCCAAAAGTCTCTGCAAAGATATAAGAAAATGGCCTTCACAGATGTTCTCTGGAAGAACTGCGAACAGGGTAGGGGGTCAGACATACCTCTCTGCCACCCCACAGGCTGAGCTGGGCCCTGAGAGATAGTGGGGCTCCATTCACACAGTCCCTGCCCAGCAGGCCTGGCAGAAAGTGGGAAGGGGAGATGGGCCAGAGACCACACTGCTGTGGAAGATGGGGAGTACAAGGCAGACAGGCCAAGGTCACCCTGCCCGATGGCGCCAGAGTCAGACACAAACCCAGGCTATTTGGCTCCCAGTCTGGCTGTGTGGTCAGAACCCTGCGGCCTCAGTAGCCTGCCAGGCACAGAAAACTGCAACTGTTCCTCCATCCCCCAGCATCTTGGAAGAGCCCAGAATCCCCAACCCTCTTCCTAAGAGAGGGAACGGGTGGCTGGATGGGTGTCAGGCAGCCCCAGAGAAGGGAGTCCTGGGGGAGATGGGTTTTTTTTGGGGGGGGAGATTTCTGTTATTCTGGCCGTATCTATCTGGGGGACAGACGCTTTAAGCATCTGCTGGCATCCTTCCCTGAGGAAGAGGAGACTGAGGCATGGGATGGGGAAGAGACTTCAGGACTCAGCCGGGGGTCTTAGAGAAGGAGCCCCACAGTCAGCTGGGGGGGATGCCCGCTCAGTGCGGGGCTCAAGCCCCCTCCTCAAATATCTTCTTTTCCATCGGTCACGCAGCCAAGCCCTGGGCCCTTGTGCGTGCTGGCACTGTGCTAAGCACTGGCTGTGAGGAGAGACAGAAGAACAAGCCCAGGCTCTCTCCTCCACCAGTCCAGGACTACAGGGCACAGAGAGGGCACTGGCGCTTAAGGAAAACGGAGGCCGAGGTAACACTCCAAGGGAAGCACAGCCAGGACACTGAGGCCTGCCTGGAGCTGAGTCTTAGGAACAGGCAGGACTCTGGCAGGAGAGGAAGGGGAAAGGATCTTTAACGCCAGGCTCAGGGATCAGGAACGTGGACAGTGGGGACCTAACGACAGCGTTTGAGCTGCCCAGAGGCGGGGCCATGCTGGGCTTCGGGAAGGGAACTCTGGCAGCAGTAGGGCAAGAGGAGAGGAAGAACCACACCTAGAGCCAGGCCTGAGCTTCCCTGCTTCCTTCTACTGGGCATGGAAACTCCCGGCTTGCCAGGGCTAGGTCACAAGCCCAGCCCACGCAGCTCCAGGGCGCACATAGGCAGCCCACCTCCCCACCCGCCCCATTCTCAGTCTTGCACAGGAGCTGAGATTTCTGGCTCCCGTTGCTCCCACTTCCCTCACCTTACCCCCGCCCCGCTGCTGGCGCGCTGCCCTGCCGGTTCCTCCCATAAAGAACTGAGGTGAGCTGTCTCTGGTGAACTGAACGCAAAACAGGCCCCCTGGAGTCACCCCAAGCCGGGAAGAAGAGAAGAACCAATCCACTCATACACCAATCCCCTTCTCCCTCCTAGCCCCAGGACCCTACGACTCCATGAGCCCATTCCTTTTCTTATTCTTTCAACCTTGAGAATGTGCCTTGGTCAGGGTGAGAGAGACAGCCGGTTAGAGACCTCGGGCACGCTCAGGCGGTGGGCTTGGGCAGGCTCTTAGAGACTGGGCAGATCTGAGCAAAAGCTAAGCTTGACACATCGAGGGTCCTTCCACGAACGCGGAGAGCGCACTGCCTCCATCTAAGCCCCTTTCCATCCTGTCTGCGGCTCACTCCTCAGCGTGGGGCATCGACCCCCCCCCCCGCCCTTGCTGGTTGGGGAAATGTGTCCCCAGGCCTTGCTGGCTTCATGTTGAGAGGGGGCAGAGGACAGCGCCTCTCCATTCTTCTCCGGAGCTCGCTCTCGCCGGGCTCGGTCAGCGCCCCTCGCCTCCTGGAGCGTCTCCAGCTTGCGGAAGGCCCGCTGCAGCCTCCTCCTGTCTGGTCTGAGTTCCCACTCCGGGGGGCTGTTCAGAGACCCGCTGTCCCCCACCTGTATCCCCGCCGTCCCACAGCCAAAGCGCGCCAACCCCCGCCCCTCCCTCTCCCACCCCCTGTACCGCGGAGCCCGGGGCGAGCCTGGGGAGCAGACGCAACAGATTGCAGAACGCGAGAGCGCGGAGCCCGCTCCCTCCGCGCGCCGCCCGCGGTCCCGGCCTGTGCCGGTCCCCAGACCCCCGCCCTCCGGGCTCGGCTGAGCCGGCCATTTAGATGCAGCTCACAGGACCGCAGGCGGGCGGGCCGCCGCGGCTCCCCCGGCTCCTGCCAGTGCACTTCCCTTCCCGAGGACCGCGGCAGGAAGCGAGGCAGCGGGCGGCGCGGCCCCGCACCGGCCTGCGCGCCAGGGGCGGGAGAAGACGCGAGCCCCGCGGATCCCAAAGAGCCCTCAGCCCGGCCGGCTGCAGGGGAGAGACCCGGAGTGGGGGCGGGACGCGATCCAGCGGATCCCTCGGATGCCTCTAGATTTCCGTGGGCGGACACGCCCCCAGACTCTTGGGTTTGAACCCTTCGTTATAACCCGGAGAGGGTTGAAGCGACCGCCTCCCCCCACCCTTTTCCTGGGCCGGGCTCGGTCCCCTCGGCGGGGCTTGCAGCCTCAGCTCCCGCCGAGGGCTCAGGGGCCGGCGGCTGCGAGTCGGGGATGCTCCTTTCCCCGGTCCTCCCTGTGCCCCCCCAGTGGCGCCCGCCGCATCTTCACCCGAGTCCGCGCGGCGACACTTACCGTGGGCGAGCAGGGCCGAGAGGCAGAGCAGGGCGGCGCCGCCGCGGCCCGACATCCCTGGGGCCATGGCCGAGGCGGGGACGGGAGGGTCCGAGAGGGCAACAGTCCACGACGGCTTGGCCCCGGGCTGGTCTTGGTCACATCCAACTCAGGGCGGCCGTGGCGCCTGGCTGTCTCTGCCGAGGCTTCAGGGGCCAGGGAGTGCAATTCGGGGACACTTTGCGGGGAGGGGGCGTCCCAGGCGCCACCGGCTACACCCTCGGAGCCGGTGGGGGCGCAGCTCGGGGCGGGAGGAGCCTCCAAGTCCCCCGGCTGGTGCCCCCTGCAGGATCTGCGAGGCGAGGGGGGAGCCGCACGTGCGGTCCGGCCCGGTGGCCGCGGGCGTGCCGAGGGCTGCCTACAGCCGACTGCTGAGTCTCCCGGCCCCACGGCCCAGCTCGAATCCGAACTCGCTCGGGGGTGCAGATTTGCAACGCAAGCCCCAATTGCCTTGGTTTCGGTAGTAACCCCACATGGATAGGCGCCACTTTCTTCCTCCAAGCGCCCTGCAGCAGCCCAGCATAAAAATCCCAGGTCAGGTGCAAATGAATGATTTCTTTCGCAAAGACACAGAAAATCCAGGCAACTTTAATCCATCTGGAGAAGGAAAAGTTTCCGAGTCGTGCTGAGACCGGCGACACGGGTCGCCACCACCCTAGGCGACGCCCAGACCGAATACCCGAGGCGGGCTGCCAGATATTAGTCCTCTCGCAGGGCTGGCTCCTCGACCAGGGCCCGGGCTCAGCGCCGCCTGCCCGGGAAGCGGCTCGCCGGCTGAGGCGAGGGTGGCGCGGCCGGCACGGGCTGCCCCATGGAGATGGGGCTCGGAGAAGCGAGGGAGCGTGAAAGCCGGCTAATGCGCCCTGAGCCGAGCCCTGCCTGCCCGGGGCGTCGACTCCAGCCTCCCGACCATGATATACGCTGTAGGATGGAGGGGCTCGGCCAGCCCGCCGCGGCTCCGCGCCTCCCCCTCTCCTCTCAAGTCTCGCTGCCTCAGCAGAGGGGCAACTGCCCCGCTTCGCTCCTTTCCTTCCCGGAGGGGACCTGCACAAACCTTGAACTTTTCCGGGGTTCACAGTCTCCGACGCCTCCTTCTCCCCGCCGCCCCCGCCCTGCCCCCGGACGCCCGCTCGCCCGCTGTCTCGGTGCAGCCGGGCATCGGCTCTCGCTGGTTCAGTTTGGGCGAGCGGATCGCCGCGCCAGTCCTGGCTGCGGGCGGCGAGACGAGGGCACGGCGCCAGGGGCCAGGGCACCCAGCACCGGCGCAGCCCGCGGCCAGGGAGGCGACAGCTGATGCCTATGGGGCCGGGAGGAGAGGAGGTGCCGGCAGGGGGGCCGGCTTCCCCTGGACGTGTGTCGGGGGAGAAGAAGAATCAAGGAAGCAAAAACGAAGAGGAGGTGGGGGGAGCCACAGTTGCACGAAGCAGCCGCGCCGCCGCCGCCGCCTCCTCGGCGCTCGCGCCGGCTGCTCCGCCGTAAATGACTCGAGAGAGACACACACACTCGCGCTCGCCCGCCTTCCTCCCCCGTCCGGGATTCAGCGCCCACCCGGGCAGTAGCGGGCGCCGAGCTCGGCGCGCTCGCTTCCCTCCCCTCCCCTCCCCAATTCCCCGTGGTCACGTGGCCCCGGAGCGCGCGGCCCACGGCTCGCGCGCCACGGAGACTCCCCCCACCCCCAGTTCCCCCTCCTCTGTCCACGTGTCCATTCCGCATTCCCAGCCTGGGGGCGCGCGCGGCTCCTTAATGAGACTCGAGCAAGGGCAGACCTCGCGATTTCGCTCGCCCCTGTATTATGTTTTTTCCCCCCACACCCCCCAATGCAGGCTAGCGCCAGGACCCAAATGGGGCCGGCCGGCTGCGGATGCTGCGTTTCTCCAGGGTAGACGCCACCGCAGTCACCGAGGTCCCTTTTCAAAGGATGCACACTCCCCCACCGAGCTCCGGAGGTGTTTTGCAGCCGCTCTGCCAGAGGCACGGGTAGGGGGCACCCTACCCCCACCCCCAGAGTCTGCGTGGGACTCTCTGGGGAAGGGGGGAGCATCACCCTGGCTGCGGCGCCCAGCTCCTCTCGGCCCGCACGGGTGCTCTCGGGCTCAGCTTGGTGCGGGCTGGGTCTGGGGCGCAGCTGGGGGAGACGCACTCAGCCGTGGGCGAAGGGAGGCGGAGAGGAGGGGACGTGCCTTCCTACAGGTTGTTTTGCAAGCCTTTAAAGGGGCATGGGAGTGGAGGTGGGGAACTGGCCCTCTTGCACACTCACCCAGGCACATGCCGAGTAGGGGTAGGGGTGGCTGGGGTGGCCTTGGTTCACAACAAGTCAACCGTCAACCAGGCATTGGATCAATGGCAATGATTTTATAGCATTCCTGGGTATCACACCCCAACCCCTAGAGCCCGATCTCATCTCAATCCCACCCTACTCTGGAGGGACAGGGCCTTCAATCCCATGGGCATAGCCATATGGCAGAGGCTGTGGATCTTGAGGGTCTCCCCTCTGTACCTCTGCACCCAACCAGAGTGAGAGTGAGGGTCAAGAACAAGGCCAGCTGGGTGCTGGAACCCCACTGCCATCTGTCTGACTGGGTTCTACCCCTCTTGACCCTGTGAGTTTCCTTTTTATCCAGGAAAGTGACATTTTGCTTTTTGGAAAATAGGCTTGAACTGTTCCTGGAAGCCTTCCTCCTCCCTGGCTGCAGGCTGTGGCAGCTTGGTCCCTGGGGCCTGCAAGGAAGAGCTGCCCTGGCCCTTCCCCCACCCCATATCTGTCTGGAGCTAGAAGGTGCAGCATGGGGAGCGCTGGCTGGCTCTTGGAGGCCCTGAGGCTACAAGATGCTGGAGTCTTCAAAGGAGATGATTCTCATTAGGCCCCTAATGCCTGATGGCAATTAATGTCACCCAAGGGCTTATTAACCATCCCACTGAGAGGCAAGCCAGCAATCAGGCTCTGTGTGGAGGAGACAGGGAGATGCACCTCCCTAGGGCTCTAGGGAGGGGAGGGAGGAAGGAGGGAGGGCCTTTCACCCCTGCCCAGCGCCTATTGGAAGGACATGGAGCCTGAGGATGGCCAGAGGGAAGAGATAAGGTACTTTCTGAGCCCAGCACACACCTTCCCCCAGGATGGGGGCCAAGCTTGCCTTCTCCACACATGTTCCCAGTTGACAATGGAGAGTCAGCAATTTCAGCCCACTCTCTCAGCCGTCTTTGAAAACTGAGAACAGTGTTCTCGTCAGGGAGGGCAGGAACTCAGACACTGGGTTCTTCTCTCTGCCCCTCATACCTCTTAGGTGATGCGAAAATGGGCCTCCTTTGGCTGACTCCATTTCTCCTCCCTCTGTCTCTGTCCCTCCCTTTCACAACAGTATGGTGAATATCTCCAACATCACAGGCATTGTAGGTACAACAGCGAGCAAAACAGAACTAGCCCTTGTCCTCATGGAACTTGCATTCTAGAAGGGAAGGCAGACACTAAGCTTGTAATCGATTACTGTTGTGATGTTACGTGGCATCATGCACTTTTGCTCATCTTGTGGAGAACACTGAGGCCCTTGGTCCGGAAGGGTGAGGAGCAGCCTGCTGTCGTTAGAGAATACAGTGTCAGCCCCACGTTTTTCCTGTGCCTCCCGTGTGGGTTACCCTTTGTGGACTCGGAGGCCACTGCAGGGTCAGTGTGTCCGATTGTCCTCTGACCCCTAAATATCAGCTCCCTCCTCCTTGCCTGGGGATGGCCCATCTGGGGAGTAAAATGCCCACATGACTGCAACTCCAGTGCTCCATGGACCTGTTACTCTTGGTAGCGCAAACTCTAGGGCTCAGGGAAAAAGCAATCGACATGGGGTAGACGTAGCCAGTTACTCCAACTATTCCAATCCTGCATGTCATTTACCTGGAAAGGGCTTCCTTCATTCCCTCTGCCTTTCCTACCACACCAACAGACTGCCCTTGGCCTCACCTGTGAGTCCTGGTCATGGATTCCCAGCTGGCAATGCCCCTGGAACCTGGGTAGGGGAGGTCACAGGAGAAACCCAGGGGGAACCCAGGCTGGAGAGGGGATCTAGCATGTGTATACTCTTCTGTCTGCAGTGAGCACCTTACCAACTCAAGGTGATAGTATCATCTTTCTGCTGTTCCCACTCTGTTTGGGGCCGAGTGTCTTTCTGGACAGAGGATTGCCAGTGGTGGGGGTTATCTTAGTCACCGGCTCCTGGGTGATGCCTGGAACAGCCCTAACCTGCCAAGCAGCTGGGCAGCAAGTCGGGCTCTGTCTCATGCCCATCGAGAACCCATACAGAAACTGGTGCCCACTTCCTCCTCTGCCCGACCAGCCCCCATGGGCTGTCAACAGGAGAATCTAGGACTGGCCAATGTGGGGCATCGCTAAGAGGAAGTGTTCCTGGAATCATCCTGGATCCTAGTCTGTCTCAGCTGGGGCAGGGCTCAGAGATTTCCTAGGCTAGCCCTCTCATTTTACAGCTGTAAAAACAGGCCTGTTAATTCAGTCATTTTATTAAATACTTTGAATTTTTTATTGAGCTCTAATTATGTGTGAAGCATTGTGCTCAGTACTGGAATGCAGACGTTGAACAAGACAGATAAGACCCAAATGGCAGAAGTTCAAGAGCTTCCACAAACCCATACTGAGAACCTAGTAATACTAATTGCTAACATTAATGAGTGAGTGCCTTTTATGTGCCAGTCACTGTGCTGGGCATTTTGCATGCATTATCTGAGTCCTCACTCCAACCCTGTTATGAAGATACTGTTATTATTGTCCTTTTCTAGGTGAGAAAACCGAGGCTCAGAGAAGTAAGTTTCTTGCCTAGGGTCACACAGCTAGAAGGTAACAGAACCACAACTCAAAACCAGATGTATGTGATTCCAAAGCTTAGGCATGTAACCCACCCAGGCACTTTTACTGCGGTATGTAAGGGCCCAGGATCACACAGGTGACAAAGCTACCATGTCTGGATGGCCATGCTATGGGCAGCGGGGCTCCGGGCATAACAGGCCATTCAACACAGACTCAACGCCTATGTGCTGGTACATACACATCTTGTTCAATACACATGTATGTGTAATTGTGGCTGTTATAACAATCACCCAGCCTGTACCCTGCAGCTGGATCACTTTGCCTCTCCCCTCTCTTGCAGGCTGAGCTCCCAGCTCAGATTCCAGGACCAATAGTGATACATAGCCCAGAATCTCAGCAGCTAAGGGCAGTGTGGCATAATGGCCAGCACGTGGCTTTCTTGAGCGGAAGCCTGGGTTTCAGTCCTCTAAGGCAAGGCAGCTGTATTAGTTTGCTTGGGCTGCCATAACAAAATATCACAGACTGGAAGGCTTAAACAACAGAAATTTATTTCTCATAATGCCGGCGCCTGGAAGCCCAAGATCAGGGTGCTGGCAGGGTGGTTTCCCCCGAGACCTCTTTTCTCGGCTGGCAGATAGACGCCTTCCTGCTGTGTCTTCGCATGCTCATTTCTCTGTGCTCACAAATCCCTGGTGTCTCTTCCTCTTCTTGTGAGGACGCTAGCCATATTGGATTAGGGCCCCATGATAATGGCCACATTTCAACTTAATCGCTCTTTTAAAGAACTTATCTCCAGATAAGGTTGCATTCTGAGTTATTTGGGCTTGGAACTTCAACATAGGAGTATTGAAGGGACACAGTTTAGCTCATAATGGCAACCATATAATTTATCATCCAAAACAGGATACTTCTGAGAGTAAAAAAGGATGCTATTAGTAATTACCTTGGAAGAGCAGCCTTCAGTGGACCATTCAGGACAAACGAGCATATGGTCACCCTAACATTCTGGCCCCATTGCTCATTCTGCAGCCTTGTTTTAAACCACCTAACCTCTCTGAGCCTAAGTTTCTTCATCTGTTAAATGGAGATAGGCAGATCAACCCCCCCAGGCACTTTAAAAATATTAGCGAATTTTGCTGATTGCCCAACTGTACTGGACTCAATGGTATGCTCTGTGCATGTTGACTTTTTCTGTTATTGACAGCAGACTGCTCACTGTGGTCTACTAGGTCTATGGGATTTGACCCCCAGCTGCTTTTCCAAACTCATTTTTTACCACTTTCCCCCTTCTATTTTATTACACTGGTGCCACAAAGGCCTCCCTGTGGCAATATGTCAAACACGTTTCTGCCTCAGGGCCTTTGTACTTGCTGCTCCCTCCACCTGGAGTGCTTTTCCCCTAAACCCTATTATGTCTTGCTCTTGTACCTCATTCAGGTCAGTGCTCAACTGCCACTTCCTCAGAGATACCCTCCCTGGCGAGCTGGTATAAAATAACACAACTATTGTTCTGCCTCCATTGCTTTGTTCTCTTATGCAATTTTAATTTGATTCATAGCAGTTGGCATTTTATTTTATTTTACAGTGTATCCATTTTTCTCGCTCCCCTAGTAGGACACAGGCTCCCCAAGGGCCAAGATTCTATATGAACCGTTCACCAGTGTATCCCCAGTGTCCGGAACGGTGCCTGGTATATGTGCTCAACAGAATAGACTGATGGGATTATTTATCAACATCCATTTGTTTCAGTAGCTGGGCCTTTGATTTTATGCAGTCCCGATAGTAGGGTCTTGGATCTGCATTCATGTAAGGGTCCTTCCTGGCACCTCACTCCCCTGACCTTCCAGAGCCTGGGAGTCCACTGCCCAGGCCACCGGGTGCTTCACTTGGTTGTCCCAGTTCTTCTGTTGTGCCCTCTTCCCTGCTGAAGCTGGAACTACTCCACCTGCCATGCCTCCCTCACCCTGACTGGTGGGGCTTGGACTGCGACTCAAGGGCTCTGATTCCTCCCCCTGCTCCCCCTGCTGAGTCCCATGAGACAGAGCCATCTGCATCTCCTGCTATTCTCCGATGTGACTCCTGTGCCCCAGCCAGCCCAGGCCGGTCTCCCTGCCACTACCTCCTCTTCATGCCAGGCCCATTCCTCTCCCACGCCTTTGTTCCTGCCCATCTTCACGTCTCAGCTCAGGGGTCTTCTTTGTGAAGTTGTCCCAGACACATCATGAAATTGTTATATGGCCTCATGGAAAAAAGGAACAAACAGAGGCTTTGGCATCAGGGTTCCAGTCCTGACCGCGTTGCCCTCTGATCAATTTCTCTCTGCATCTTGAGCACCCAGTCATCACTACACGGTAAATCTTATCTGTAAATAAGGTTGCATTGGAATGCAACATGGAATGGGGTCATGTTCTCAGTTCAGGATTATAGATCAGACTCCTCCCCCTTCCTATACTCATAGATAAGAAACCCAAGGCCCAGAGATGGGCCCAAGGTCACACAGCCAGTTATGGACACAGACAGGAATATAAGCCCATGTAAGGATGGGCCTGGCTCCCAGCTCCACTGCGTGCCTATCCCCAAAGCTTCAACAGCTGGCTCAGCACTGCCCTGGACTTGGGAACCAGTCTTCTCTTCCCTGGAAGAAATGAAGCTCCTTAGGTCGTTATTTCAGGGGTTCAGCCCTGATTCAGTGTGGATGTTGGTTCAGCTCAGATCTTGGATTCCAGTTCTGGTAGTTGCATTTATGTATTCATTCACTCCTTCAGCCTCGTCTTGGGCATTTCTTCCTCTCTGAAGCCCTTCCTGACGCTGCCCACACCCCATCCCTATTCTGTGCACCTGGAAGGCCCTGTCTTCTCCATCCAAGCATCTATCAGACTGTGTCGATTCTCCTGTCTCCTTCTGTAGAGAGGAGACCCGGGAGGCAGGTGCTATTTGTGTCATCCCTGTTGGATGCCCCTTGCCTGACATCTGTTGGGCACTTAGGTAAGTGGCTATGGGATAAGCGAATTATGAATGACCTACTACGCATCTGGAGCTCTGCTAGATGAATAAGATGGTCTTTGCCCTCGAGGCGCTTACCACCGTGTGGGCAGACACATGGGATCACGATGCACGGTGGCAGTGAGTGCTGCAAAGAGGGAAGACCAGGGGCCTGGGGCTGGAGTGAGGGGCATCTAGTTCAGTCTAGGTCATGGGTTCCTAGGCTTCCTGGAGGAGGTGACTTTTGAGCTGACAGAAGGACAAGTTGGTGTGGGCCAGGGGATGGGGGGAGAAGGAGAGGAGAGGAGGCCGTTGCAGGAAGAAGGAGCAGTTTGGTAAGCCTGGAGCCAGGGAGGACAGGGTGTAATCAGGACATGGTGAATGTTTCGGTGTGGTTGGGGCATTTGAGAGCTGGGGTGGAGCCGGGAAAAGGGCCAGAGAGACAGGCAGGGCAGGCACAAAGGTCTAACCCTGTGATGACGTGCACTCTCAGGGTTACTGGGCTCAGTTGCACAACTTCCCCTGCTCAGGACCAAAGACACCAGGATGCTTATCAAGCATCCGTTAGCATGTGCATGTGTGCACAGCCCCCACCCCACATCTCTGCAAAATGAGTTGCCCTCTGAACTGTCTGCATACAGGGCCTTTTACTCTCATTTCCCTGGAATCTGCACCCTCGGTTCGTCTTCAGGCAGCACGCTCCCTCCAACCCCCACCCCATGGCCAGCCCTGTCTCTAGCTGTCCCTCTCCCTTGCTCCCTCTGGCCCACGTGGACAGTAAGCTAGGACCACCCCTGGGCACCCAGCCAAGGGAGGATTTGGACTTGGGCCATGCAGGCTGGGCTCTGCTCTCCCCCTCTTTTCCTCCCCACCCCCCCATACAGCTGACTTAATTCCAGGGCAGAGTACTGGCCAAACGCGAGCCAGAGAAAGAAAGAGCAAGAGCCAGCGAAAGAAACACAAGGAGAGTGAGCAGGCACGCCGTCTTTGCCATAGCCCAGCAGCTAAATGGCAGGAATGTGACAACTTCTTCAACCTCTCTTTTGTTAGCCAACTTGGCTGCCAGGTGCAGGTGGAAGGGGAAGAGCCAGGGGCCTGGTTTCTCCCCAGAACCTCCTGCATGGCTGCCTGGCTCCTGGGGTTGGCGCTGCCCATGGCTTCTGCGCTGGGTGGGAGTGCCAGCCTGGGCTGCCGGGGAGGGGAGGGAGGGAGCCAGCGCAGTGAGGACTGGGGAGGAGGCCTGGTCCGCTGTGAGGAGGGGAGGACTTGCATGGCCACATGGGCCAGGAGAGGCCGTCCGGGTAACCCGGAAGTGTTACGGGGGGAGCATGAGGCCCAGAGCAGGGGGTGCCTCACCTGATTTCACATGGGGAGCCCATTTCAGAGTTGGGATCAAAACTCCAGTTCTCTCTCCTCTCCTTTAAGTTGAGAATCTTGCTTCAGATTCCCACTCCACCTCCCAAATCTGATTCTCAGCTTTTGCATGTCTTCCTCTAGCTGTAGAATGACGCACGGCTCCCCATAGCCTACAGGATCACCCCCAAATTCCCCACATTTGCACTGGGGGCTTACCACATACCTTCCAGCCCATCCCCACTTTCATCACTCTCCCCAGTGAACTATGCCCTTTGGTAGCCTTTGCCACGCCACTCTCCGCTGCCATACCTGTCCCTGCGTCCCCAGCTCTCCATGGAGGCTCTTCCGTGAAGCCTGATTCAGCCGCCCCGGATGGAGTCGATCACTGTCTGCCTCACAGTCAGAATTCACTGGCTTTCTGTTTTAGCCTTCCCCGTTCACTTATAAAATCTTTAAGGACAAAATTACATTTTGTTCATCGTTAAATCTGCCACAACGTTGAACACAGTAATATACCGCGTAAATGTTCCTAAATGTTTACTGAGCGAATGAAGGAAGGAAGGAATGGCAAATGAGGCAGCAGCTTTGATGCCGGGTCCTGCGCTGTCTCAGGTACTTTCTGCCCATTACCTCTTTGAATCTTCGCTGTAACTTGAGTGGTGCGTAAATACTGTCTCCATTTGGAGAGGAGGAAGCGGAGGCTCAGAGAGGCAGACTCACCTGCTCAAGTTTACGTCGTAGCTAGAAAGTGGCGGAGCTGGGATTCCATCCCAAGTCTGTCTGCTCCTAAAGCCTGTGTTCAGTCCCCTCGCTCAGAGCACATCTGATTATAAATGCCCTCTGAGGCTGATCTTCCTGGGACTTCCCACGTCCATGTCAAAATCCATCAGCAGGGGACACGGAAAGGGAGTCAGGGGCATCCGCACAGTCTTTTCCTCACTTGGAGATCCCCCTTCCCTCCCCAGGCCAAATGGAGCAATGTTCTTGGTTTGCAGAACAGAATAGAACCTCACCACCACCTTCTTAGATCCTCTCAAGTGGTTACCAGGGGCTGCCTAGTGGGTGGTTCCGAACCCAAGTCCTAGAGCCTGAGTTCAAATCCCGACTCTGCTATCTACTAGCTGTGTGACCTTGGACAACTTACCTAACCTCTCTGTGCCCATTCGACATCTGTAAAATGAGGATATTTGTAGTGTCTGCCTTGTAGTGTTGCAAAGCAATTTGGAGCAGCAACTGGCTCATGGTAAGTGCTGTGCGTGTTTGCTATCATTATTACCCACATCATGTTCTTCCTCTGAGATGCAAGCCTCAAAGGGTTTGTCTCCTCTTCCTGCAAAGAGTCATCTCCATTTCCTTCTCTGTGTTCTGGGTAGACCCCCTGAATACTCCTGGCCTCCCATGTAAGACAAGGAAGCAAAATCGGGCAGGGAGAATAGCTCCGAGGAAAGCCAAATCAAAGTGACTTTTGTGGTGACAAATGCTTAATAATAACTTTACAAATCCAGTTGAATTACTATGAATAACAACCCTCTTTTTTTTTTTTTTGTATGGATACCGTTCCCATCTCCCAGAGAGCACGCAGCTACAACCCAGAAATCCACCCAAAAGAATCATTACTGGGAAAACAGACTAAAAATAACCCCGAGGGAAACAGTGCCAGCTCAGAAATGGTTCTTTGGAGGTGGGGGCGTTCAAGGAACCTCTTCTGTTGCTTCTGGGATGATAATTTCTAATTTTTCCTTCTGGAGTTGCTTTGGGGGTGAGTCCTGCTCCCTGCACCCACAATCTAGGTTCCCAGGTCATCTGCAGTATGCTTCCTGGGCACCTGGCCCCTCTGTCATCGTCTGGTGGCCCAAGGAGGGGTGTGGCAAGTTGGGGCTCCGCTCCTGGTCCCCGATGCTGACTTGGTCACTACCCTGAGGGACGTGGGCTGCTTCCATTCCCTGTCCTGTGAGTTGGACTTGCCCAGACTATGCTGCCCCCCGTGGAGGGTCTCCGTGTGCCAGATACTCTCAGTGCTCCACATATGTGTCCTCACTTCCTCCTCAAGTCGGGTCCCATTTACCAGCTAAAGAAAGGAGGCTCAGAGAGGCTGAGTCACTAGTTCAAGGACACACAGGAAGGAAAGCATGGCGTTGGAATTGGAACTCAGGTCAGGTCTGCTCGACGCCAAAGATCACAAACGTTCCTCTAGGAAGCCCCATATTGAGGGGCTCAGCTTCCCCAGGCCTCCATGGTGGGAGTACGGGGGATGTCATGATGTCACCCCTTCGGATGGAGCATCCCAAGGCAGGTGCTGTGTCTCTGCAGTCAGGGAGGGGCTGTGTCTTCCCCTGTGTCTCTCAGGCTCGGCTTTCTACAAGGCAGGGCTGTGTCTCCCCAGCAGGAAGGGCGGTCCCGAGGGCAGGACTCCTGCTCAGCCTGGGACTTCCCCCAAACGAGGCTGTCTCCCATCAGTCTGGAGGAAGCTACAGGGCAGGTGCTCTCTCTCACCTGTGAGTGGGGGTGGCCTCAGGAAGAGCTGGGTGTCCCCCATCAGGCAAGGGCACTCCTTGCTGGGAGATGTCCCCCACCTGTAACCAGGTGCCATCCACCCTGCCCTTGGTCCCTTTTCCCACTCCTGGCTGACTGCGGACAGCCGACTCATGGGAAGGGCAGCGGGATAAACACGGGGCTCCCCTTGGCGGGGACCAAGGCTGTTTTTCTCCTCCCGCAGAGATGAATGCTTGTCCCTGGGAAGGCTGACGGCTTTCCTTCCTGAGAGTGCTGCTGCCGCAGTTCCTCTTGATTGAAATGTGTCCCTGCGGTGATGAGGCCGGCTCTGGGGACGGGTGGCTGCCCGTTCCCCCTGCCTGGCCCATGGGCTCCGTCTGTCCGGGGAAGATAGATGACGTTATTCCAAGCTGAGATGATGCAACCAAGGTCAGAGTGAAGTGTTTAATTGGAATGTCAGGGGCCGGGGCCTGGCTCTGCCGGGAGTGATTGATTCCTGAGCGGTGCTTGTCAAAGATGCAGCCACTGCGGGGGGTGGAGGAGCGGGGGAGTCTGTGAGTGACCCTGGGGAGGCCAGGGCCATGGGAAGCTGCCAACCCCTGTCCCTTCCTGTGGTGAGGACACCTAATAGGCTTCTGCACCTGTCAGAGCCTATGCATCCTACAAAGGGGAAACTGAGGCACTATGGATGGGAGACATTACTGGGTTGAGGATACTGGGGCTCCAAACTCCAGCCTTCAGTTCTGCCTGACAGCTCTGTTTCCCTCCTGCTCTTAATCTCTTCTGATCTCCTGACTGGTCCCGATCACCTCCCTGTGCTCAGGAGAGGGCTGTGGGGAGAAGGAGTGGTTGTCCCATGACACAGAGAGAACACTGCCCATCCTCCACCTTCTTTCCTCTGGCTCCAGCCTGCTGAGGACTGGCAGGGTGCTAGTAGAGTTTAGAAACCACTGACACCCCATCTATGTGTGGCAGGAAACTCTTCTTATCGTCTCCAGAGATGGGGAAGCTGACAGGTCTGCAGCCTGGACCTGAGGTTTGGGCTGACTTGAAGGGGGAAGGTGGGATGGGAGACCTGGGCTGGTATGAGGTGGAGAGAAGTTCCTGGGTGTGAGGTGGAGGAGGTGTTGCTGTCTCTGAAGCACACTCACTGTTTTACATGTCAGTCACAGAAGGCTGGATCTAGGGCACTGCATTTTGTTATCGTGAACATGATCACCATCAACACTACTGTCACCCTCAACTCAACTCTCATCACCGCCGTCACCGCCATCACCACCATCACCACCACCAACATCACCACCATCACCACCACCACCACCATCACCACCATCACCACCATCATCACCATCACCATCACCACCATCACCATCATCACCACCATCACCACCATCACCACCACCATCACCACCATCACCATCACCACCATCATCACCACCATCACCACCATCACCACCACCACCATCATCACCACCATCACCACCACCATCACCACCATCACCATCGCCATCACCACCATCATCACCACCATCACCATCGCCATCATCACCATCGTCACCACCATCACCATCATTGCCAGCATCATCACAGCTCTCATCACTACCCTCATCACTCCTGTCATCATTAACATCATCATTCTCATTACCATCATCACACTCTCATCACCATCACAGTCACCACTATCACCGCTGTCACTATTGTAAATACCATTATCACTATTATCACCACCATCACCACCATCACCATCATCACCACCATCACCATCATCACCATCACTGTCATCATTATCGTCACCAGCGTCATCATCATTACGAGTCATCAGTCATCATCGTTGTCCTGCCCTCCATTCCCGTTGGATGCTTTACAATTTATTCCAAAGCACTTCCACATCCCTCCTCTAATAAGAAATTAATCATAAGCTTGTGAAGCAGCCATGGTTGCTCTAGTTATCTCCATTTCACAGAAGAGGCAACTGAGGCTCAGAGAGAGCAAGTGACATGCTTGAGGTTAAACAGCACATTCACGGGCAAACTGTTACTGGAACTGAGCTCTCATCTATTGGTCCAAAGCTCTCCCCACTGCACCTAGATGCTGTAGAATCCCGTTGCCCTCCTTATCCTGCTCTTCCTTTTTCTGCTTGGCATCAGCACAAACTGGCAAGGAAGACTCTAGCTTTGGTAAAACAAGACAGGCTTTAGCCGTAGTAGGACAAGACGAGACGTATGCTCACGGCGAGTCTCTTCTCCTTCTTGGGCTCCGATTTCCTCAATTCCAGAAGTACAGGTTTGGGCCTGAAGTCGAAGGGCCCTTTCTCCCCTGCTAGTCTGTGATGGTACCACAGAAAAAGAGTCATAGAAACAGAGAAAAAGATATAAAAAGACCAAGAGACAGAGATATAGACACCTGTAGACCAAGGCAGAGGCCCAGAGAGACCTAGGAAGACCTAGACGAAAGACTCATTAAGATCCTGGAAGATACAGAGAGAAATGGAGACAGAAAGCAGCAAAGGGACAGAGGACATGTCAGACAGGAGATTTAAGAGGCAAAAAGCCCAAGGAGGAAAAGGAAGCCTTTGAGCAGGACTAAGGGGCAGCCGATCTGTGTGGTGGTCTCTGCTCAGGACCCCCAGCTGGAGTTGTAGAGGGAGGACTGGCTAAAACATGGACGGCCAGTGCAGCCTCGAGTGTTTCTGAAGGGCTTTGGCTGAACTGGCAGCTCCTGTGTGTGTGTGTGTGTGTGTGTGTGTGTGTGTGTACACGCATGTCTGCGTGTTTGAATTGTGGGCTGCAGAACGTTTATGTTCAGACACCAGGAAGGATGTTAGGGACTCTACCTCCCCGTGCCTGGCCCTCACAGTGGCAGGGTTGCCAATCTTGCTGCTCTGGCCTTGACATAGAAAGTCCAGAGAGACAGGATGGGGAGGAAGTGGGGTTACAGGTTTGGGCTGCATTCGTAAGGAGGCTGTGGGGGGGCTCCCCACTCCTTGCCGAGAGTTGGAAATAACTTCCTCCCTCCTGCAAGGGTCCCCTATCAGCGCTCAGCCACAGAGGCTCTGCGACACGGGACTGGAGATTGGGCCCGAGCTGAGCTCAGGAACTCACACAAGGACCTTGAGCAAGACTCCTGCTCCTTCTCTACATGAAGAGGTGGGAACGGGTGGGCTCTGCCTCCTGCGAGTCTGGGAAATGACTTTCTTTGGTGACTAGCCCTCAGTGCACTCTGTACCCCAGGGACTCCGATTTACGAGCAGAAGGGCCAGGGCTGCCTCCCCCTTGTACGTTCTGGCCCACACTGCCAAGCACTTAGCGCATCTTCCCGTCATCGGTCCAGTTCACAAATCTAGCTTTATCACCTCCTTCTTTAGAACCCAGCTATGGCTTCCCATTGCCCTCAGGATAAAGGCCCCACGGACCTGCCGCAGCACTAGACCTGGAGGTAGCTCGGCCACTCGCCACCCCCCTCAGTCTCATCTGTGCACACCCCCCACTGCAGGGGCAGCCACAGGTCTGCCTGGGTTTCAGCTGGCTGGACCTGGGGTGGACTCACCTCAAGGGCAGGTGACCCAAGACTCCAGAAGGAATAGAGTTCATGGAAGAGTCCTGGAAAATGAGAAAGCCAGGGACTTAAGGGGTCATGGCCAGCACCAGTTTAGAGCAGGCATAATCTGTAAGGTAAAAGACAGGGCCTCCCACTTCTGGGGAGGTTTTGTTGAACCTGGACTCTGCTGGAGGATCCCCCAGAGATCCCTCGCTCCCTGGTGAGAAAATCTGGCTCATGTCTTCCTGCCAACACACTCCCCCCTGAGTAGAGGGGGTCCATTCTTAGGACCGAACAAAGTGACACTCACTTGTCCCCTGCTTACTTTTGCACCTAGTTTCTCCCACCCCTTTCCTCTGGTTTTGCACTGATGCTCTAGCCACAGAGGACTGTGCTCTTCGAATGTTCTGTGCTGTTGAAGTTAACTGCTCTGCACTTGCTGTTCCCTTTCCCTGGGATGCTGCCTCCCACCTCTTCCCAGGACACGCATCTTTCAGGTTGCCTCCTCTCGGAAGTTTTCCTGACTGCCCCCTGCCTCACCTGCAGAGTAGATCACTCCCTCTTCTTCCACAAATGCCCCTGCAATTAACTCACTTGGTTCTCATCTGTCTTTCCTTACAGACTGAGACCTTGCCAAGGGCTGAGACCACTTCCTTCATCTCAGTATCCCCAGCTCCTGGCACTGGGCCTGCCGTGGAGTGGGCATTAAAATTGTGTTGAACAAATGAATGTCTTCGAACATTCATGCACTGACACAGGGAATGTGGCAGAAGAGCAAGTTGGGGTGGGCTGGGAGGGAAGGTGAGTTAGGTTTGGACAGGCTCAACTTGGGGTATCTTTGGACTTGGATAGGGAAGTGCCCTGGGGACAAGGGGCATGTGAACCTGGAGCTTGGGAGAGAGGTTTGGGCCAGAGGGAGATTTGGGAGCTGCCCACTTAAGGGTGGTAGTTGGAGCTATGGGGGTGTAGACACATGCTTGGGAGAACGAATGGAGAGAGAAGAGGAGGAGGCTGACGAAGGATGGGCTTGGGGAGGTCAGGCTCCCCACCCTCGCTTTTTCTCCACCCACCTGAGGTGGGGGCTTCCCGCCAGTCATGCTGGGGCCAGAGGCAGCCAGAGGTTTGGGTGGAGGGAAGCGCGCAGGATGAGGGTATCTGTGCTACTTGGACCATCTCTTTCTCGCCCTCCAGTCCCCAGGTCCTGTGGGTGACTGTTTTTCTCATAATGAGCATGCAGACAAGGCATCGAGGTTTTCTTTGGATCATACAACTGCCAAGTAGCCAGCACCCTCCTCTCTCCTTCTATGGGGATGGGAACCCCAGCAACGGATGTGCCAGCCTCACTATAAGGCATGACAGGACTGCAGAAACACAATGACAGCAGGGGCAGATTGGGGTGGGAAAGATTGAGGCCGGGCTAAGAGGCTGGGGCCAGATGAAGGGTGGGTCTCTTAATGGCTGAGCCCTTGGAGAATAATGGCCACCATTTATGGGGTAGCCTCTACGTACCAGGCAGGCATGATATAGATGCTATTTCCCCAACATCCTTTTTGGTAGGGAGTTTACCCTGTTTTACAGATGAGGAAACTGGGGCTCAGAGAGGATATAACTGTCCCACAGTTACACAGCATTGTTGCAAAGCGAGCTTCCACATCCAGACCTCTAGGACTCCATATTCCATGCGCTCCCCGAAATGTTGCCTTGGGAGGGAATGTTTCACAGGACTGGGCACACTTGATCCACCCCAGCAGTTCTGGCTGCAGGGAACAGTGCTTTCCTGGTGTTGGGTCATGGCTGCTAACTCTTTCCTCCTTGTGGTCATCATTAGTGCTGCTATTCGATTATTTCCAGTTGTCCCCACATGGTAGGATTGCTCTACCTGGTCCCCTTGAGTGGGGTTTTGTGTTAGTTTTGACTCATCAGTTTGTGAGCAGAATTTGCATGTGTCACTTCCAGGCCAAGCACTTAATTGTCAAAGTGAGAACCCTCCAGAGTGACTGGCAACATGCATGGCGTTGGCTGCGCCATCAGTCTGGGGTCCAGGGATGACCTTGAACAGAGCCCCCTGCTGACTGGTGATGGAATTTAATGTGAGCAAGAAATAATGTGGTTTTCAGCCCCTGGGATTTGGGGGATTATTTGTTACTGCAGTGTAACAGAGCCCATCCTGAGATGTAACTTTTGCTCATTGCTAGAAAAAGTCATGTAGGCTATTTTGCTTTTAAGGCTCTGCCCCTGGTGGCCCCAAGACCATCTCTCCCTGAGCTCTTTCTTCTGAAGGACCCCAGGGTTTGTGGAGTTTCCAACAAAGCCAAACAGAGATCCAGGTGCTGCTCTGAGCACAGAAACTGAGAGCCAAGGTTTCTGTGGACTTCCCAGTTCCCTGATGCTGCTGTCAATATCTGTAGACAGTTTCCCAGTTTACAAAGGCCATTGATGCTTGTGAAGATGCCCAGTCTTAGAAACAACTCCTTTGAGGAGACACAGTCATTCCCATTTCACAGATGGGAAGCTAGAGAAGTTAAGGGACTTGGCCAGGGCCATCTGGTTCTTTGACTCACAGGGCTGGGAATGGAATCCAGGGTTCTCGGTTCTGTTTCTTTTGGATTTCCCATACCTTGAACTCAAGGTAAGGCCTGGGTTCCTAGAAAAGAATGCAAACCAAAGACAAGGGCTTGTCAGAGTCAGTGAGAAATGCCCCTGCAGACAGGCAGAGTAAGAGTCACAGGGAGAATCCCCAATATCACTCAAGGGTCCTGTAGTTCATGTGTGGGTGGTTGGAGAAAAGGAGGAGCAAGGAGGCAGGGCAGTGCCCATGTAACCTGCAATGACACTGGAGGCCAACCCTCTTCTTCACCCTTACCCATTGTGTAACTTGGGGCAGGTGACTTAATATTTACGTGCCTCGGTTTCCTTAGCTGTAAAGTGGAGATAATCGTAGTGTCTATCTCGTATGGTTGTTATGGGGGTTAAATGAGATAATATGTATGAAACCACTTAGAACAATGCCAGGCTCTTCTAAGTGCTAAATAACTATCTGCTGTTATATATCATTGCCATCACCATCATGACCATGATGATGATCATCGTCATCCTCATCACCATCATCACTATCATCACCATCATCATCATCACCATCATCACTATCATCATCACCACCATCATGACCATCATGACCACCATCGTCACCATCATAACCATCATGACCACCATCATCACCATCATAACCATCATCATCATTATTTCTTCCACCACCATCTTTATCATCATTCTTATCACTCTGGATAAGTCACTTCCACCCTCTGGGCCTCAATTTCCTTGCCTGTGAAATGGGAACAGTAAACATTTGAAACTGTGTGATAATTATAGATAGAGTTTATTGAGTGCCTACCACATGCTCGGTACCATTCTAAGTTCATTGTACTTCTTATGACCCCCTTCAAGATCAGCTGGTAAATAGCAGAACTGGGCCAGCTGACTTCAGAGTGAGTCTCTTAACCACTATCCTGTACATTTTATAGGGAGTCTGAAGCCTCCCAGGTAGTGGTGAGTTGCACGTACAAGGTAGTGTGCAATGCTGCAAGATGCATCTGAGGGCTTTGATGAATAAACTGCGTTTGCGATGATGTGTGAGCTATGTGGGTCCATCGGTGTTAAATGTCTGTGTGTGCACGTGTATGTATGTGTGTGAGTGACATGCTATTTAAAGACTATGCAGTCATGTGCTGCTTCATGAATGATGGGGATCTGTTCTGAGAAACGCATTGTTAGGCTATTTCATTGTTGTGTGCACACTAGGGAGCATCCTTACACAACCCTAGATGGCATAGCCCACCATACACCTAGGCCGTATGGAATAGCCTATTGCTCCTAAGCTACAAACTTGTACAGCATGTTACTGTACAGAGTAGAGTGGGCAACTGGAACACAATGATACGTATTTGTGTATCTAAACATAGAAAAGGTACAATAAAAATATGGCATAAAAGATAAAAATCAGTACACCTGTGTAGTGCACTTACCATGAATGGAGCGTGCAGGACTGCAAATTGCTCTGGTGAGTCAGCGAGTGAGTGGTGAGAGAATGTGGAGGCCTAGGACATTACCGTGCACTGCCGTAGACTTTATAAACACTGCACACTTAGGCTACGCTAAATTTAGTAAAAAAATTTTCTTTCTTCAATAATCAATTAGCCTTGGCTCATTGTGACTTTTTTTTATCTTACAAACTTTTTAATTTTTTTAAACTTTTGGACTCTTTCATAATAACACAGTTGAAAACACAAACACAATGTTCAGCTGTACAAAAATATTTTCGTTCTTTATATCCCTATTCTGTAAGTGTTTTCCAATTTTTAAAATTTTCATTTTTTTTTTTTTGTTGAGAACAAAGACGCAAACACACACACATTAGCCTAGGCCTAAACGGGGTCAGGATCATCAATATCACTGCCTTCCACCTCCACGTCTTGTCCCACTGGAAGGTCTTCAGGGGCAGTCACATGCATAGAGCCGTCATGTCCTGTGACAACAATGCCTTCTGCTGGAACTCCTCCTCGAGGCTACTCTTGAGGAGATCCTACTCTTTCCGGAAATATGGCCATGACGGTTTGCTCGGTTTGTTTCTGTTTTTCATCGTAGATTTGCATGTAAGCAGGCAATGCACCATGAGCATTTCTCTCTGTTAATTAAAACCTTTTGGTGTTGAGGCCCACGCTTTACCACTGCTTAAGGAGCTGGTTGAGGTTTGCAAAAGCTTCTTTTAAACCCTTCGCTGTGAATTTCCTTGAGGTTTTTTCTTTTGTTTTTTCTCCTGCGCTTTCCTTTTCTCTTGCCTGCTCTTCAGCTGTGTTCTCGTTTCAGTTCCCACAACTCCTCATCAGTCCGTTCCTCAGGAACCACCGCTAGGAGCTCCTCACTCTCGTCCTCGTTCGCGCCCAGGATAAAGGCCTTTGCCAACTCAACCACAGCCTTGCTGATTTTTCACAATCTCCTTATCCTTGGTGAATCCTTCGAAGTCATGGATGAACCTCTTGAGTGTCTTCTTCCAGATGCCATTCATGCACCCTACACTCCTTGGTGACATCATCCCCAAGCTCAGGCAGTGTTCTTGATGTGGTCAAAGATGTTGTGATACATCCAGAGTTGCACCTGTGTCTTCTCAGCGTCTTCCTCAGTTGCAGCGATAGCTCGGGCAAAGGTCCTCTTCAGATAGGCGGCCTTCAAAGAAGCTACCAATCCTTGATCCATGGGTTAGATCCAAGAGGTGGTGTTTGGAGGAAGCAATACCACTTTGATATTGGGATGAAGATCACCAGTAAAAGGCAGATATTCAGGAGCATTATCAACAATAGGTAGAATCTTGAAAGGTATGTTATTCTCCACACAGCACTTCTCCATTTTTGCTGCCATAGCAATCCAGGAGGGCTTCTTGAAAGAGGAGCTGTGTCATCCAGGACTGCTTATTGCTCCTGTAGTCCACTGGCAGTGTGTGCATATTGGTATGCTTGAAGGCCCTGGGGCTCTCACTGTGCCAGATCACAAAGGGTTTCAATTTTTGCAGCCTGCAGTGTTGCTCCCAAATAAGACTGTCATCCTATCCTTAAAAGCCTTGAAGCCTGGTATTGACTTGGCCTCCTATGCATGAAGGTCCTTTCAGGCATCTGTTTCCAGAAGAGGGAGGTTTCATCCACGTTGAAGATTTACTCTGACAAGTAATTTCCCTCCACACTCAGCTTATCTAGAGTTTCCCAAAATTCTTCAGGTGCTTTCACATCAGGACTCTGACTCATCTCTCACTTTCACATTATATGAGAAATAGTGACTCTTAAACAGTTTCAACCACCCAGAGCTAGCAGTAAATTCAACATCTTATTTGGGTCCAGCATTTTATTTCAACATTGCAAACAAACTTTTTGGTTTGGCCGTGATCATCGCGGTGCAGAGAGGGACACGCTTCTGTGTCTGGTCTCCGATTCAGGTCATTGGAAGTTTCCATATCTGATATAGGCCCGTCTCAAATTTTTGTTAGTCTTGTTGCCTTCAACAAAGCAGATCCTTTAACAGCTTCCATCGCTTTGGTTTTGTTCTTCAACTGCGGTCCCCAATCCCCAGGCCGTGGATGGGTACTGGTCTGTGGCCTGTTAGGAACCGGGCCGCACAGCAGGAGGCGAGAGGTGGGCAAGCGAAGCTTCGTCTCTGTTTATAGCCTCCCCTCATAGCTCACATCACCGTCTGAGCTCTGCCTCCCATCAGATCAGCAGAGGCATTAGATTCTCATAGGAGCACAAACCCTGCTGTAAACTGTGCATAGGAGGGATCTAGGTTGCGTGCTCCTTATGAGAATCCAATGCCTGCTGATCTGAGGTGGAGCTGAGGCGGTGATGCTAGCGCTGAGGAGTGGCTGCAAATACAGATTATCATTAGCAGAGAGGTCTGACTGCACGATAAATGCAGTGTGCTTGAATCATCCCAAAACTATCCTCCCCACCCCTCAGTCCATGGAAAAATTATCTTCCATGAAACCAGTCCAAAAAGTGCCAAAGAGGTTGGGGACTGCTGCTCCTTAGTATTGTAGTTCTGGTGGAATGGGACCCGCCTGCCTGGAGTGCAATAACCATCACTGATTTTCCACATTCGTAGCCCTTAATCACTTCTAATTTCGTTTCCAGGTCAATCACTCGACGTGGCCTCTTACTGGCAATATTAGCTGTGGATTTTGTACACTTAGAGGCCATGCTGAACAAAACAACCCGAGATTAAATCAAGCACAAGAGAAAGTGATGCAATCAAGAGACACGATAAACACAAGATGTATGAGGCTACCGCAGGCGTCACACTGCATACTGTTTTATAGGAAAGCTTTCTCTTTGTAGATCAGCAGGAATACACACTAAAAGTATAGTATAGTAAACACATAAGCCAGTAACATAACATCATCATCGCCAAGTGTCATGTTTTGCATGTGGTTGCATGTGCTATACTTCTGTATGCCTGGCAGCGCGGTAGGTTTGTTTACGCCAGCATCGCACTCAAGTAATGCGTTGTGCTATGACGTTAGGACGTCCACGACATCACTAGGCAATAGGAATTTTCAGCTCTGTTATAATCCTATGGGGCCACCGTTGTATATACATTCCAGCTTTGACCGTATTTGACCTCACACAAGATCCCTGTGTGAGATCTTGTGTACTTTCTGTGTATGTGCTGGCTCACCTGTAATGTTGCTTAATCTGTGTTTATTCGTCTCTGTGTGTTTATGTACATTTGTGGGTGTGACACCGTGTGAGCTGAGTGTGTAAGTTACCATGCGAGATATGTGGGCCACTGTGGATGTATTTGTAATGATATGTGAGTTACGTGGTCTGGTTGCGATACGTGATACAATGCGGCTGGTGTGTGTGTGTGTGTGTGTGTGTGTGTGTGTGTGTGTGTGTGTGAGCTGCATGCGGGTGCTATCTGCATTTGTCTGGATGTGAGTCTGTTGTGCGTGTCTGGGTGCTGTGGCTGTGTGTTCACATGTGCGTCATGTGGAAACCAATGAGCTGTGCATGTGTGTGTGTGTAGTTACGTCCCCGTATGCGGGGCGTTGCTGTGTGCGAGCGTGTGTGCCAGTGGGCAGAGTGCCCTGCGTGTCTCTGAGAGCCAGAAGGCCGGCGCAGTGTGGGTTGGGGAGCCATGAGTTAGAGGGTTTAAACAGGCTTCTCGGCTGGCCCGGGGCCAGCTCTCCCCTCCAGCCTCTGCAAACACTGCCTAGCAGATGCACTAAGTTTTTATACACGTGGAAGCAGCCCTTTAAATATTTACCCGCCAGCCTGGTGGAATGGCCTGCTTCCCTTCCCTGCCTTCCCTCCACAGGCAGAGCCCCAGGCAGGGCACTCAGCTCTGCTGCTGCTCCCCAGGGCTTAGCTTGGCAGCCTCCACTGCCCTGGGACTGGCTCCGCCTCCCTGGAGTCAGTGAGGAGGGAGACACTCAGCAGCCTGAAGTCAACCCAGCTCTATTCTGGTTGCGCCCCTTTGCACATCCCCATACTCGCCTTCACACCCACTGAGCTCCCTTACACACCCACGAGTATTCGCATTTCGCTCACGTCCCTTTTACGCTCAGGTACGCCGGAGCCCAGCCTCACCCCCTCGCACTCACTCTGGCCTCCTTTCAAGGGTCCCTTGCTCTGCTTTCCTCTCCGCCTTTTCACACCCATCCAGGCTTCTACCCTCCCACCCTTGCAGTTCCAGGGGCTTCTCCCCAGATTCTTCCCCCTGCCCCCCTCCCTTGTCTATGACCCCATGAACAGCTGGTGGAGGTCCCAGCCTCTGAACTCTGTCCATGGTTCTGAACCGTCATACCTAGCAGACACCTTCCTGTTAACCTTGGCACATTGGTGGTAACTCTTATCCAGAAGTTTTCAGGAATTCTGAACTGGGTGAAGAGAGATAGTCGTAGGAGAAATAAGATTCATGCACACATGTGCACGCACACACACACACACACTGCCTCTTAGAGATAAAAGAGAGACAGAAAGATAAAGAGAGACAAAGAGGAAGAGAAAGAGACTGACAAGGACACAGAGAGATAAAGAGAGACACAGAGGAGAGAGACAGACAGAGACAGAGACAGAGAAACAGGAAGGCAGGCAGATAGAGGAAGCCACTGGAATGTCAGAAACGCTGAGAGATTTCAGAGAGGAAAAAAATGCCTTTTGTTTTGACATCACTTTCAAATAATTCTACTTACTAGGAAGGCATATTATTTTCCTTTGGGAAGTTGGGGGAGTACATGCTCCCTGATTTTATATGCTGGAACAAATAATTAAAGACAACCTTCAGATGTTGCAACTCCCTGCTGGGGCTGAGATTCATTTAAGAGGAGAGGCCAGTAGTGTAATCTAGTGCCTGGATTTAGGACCCGTGATGCGTTCCCAGTGTTCACGCTAATCCAGGGCTGGCACCCTGGCCGGCCACCGTCTTCCTGTGCCATCCAGGCCTGCTAATCCCTCCCCTCCCCCACCTGCCCAGGATGGACAGAATTTTTAAGGTCCGAGATCATCTGGAGGAAACCGCTGGAAATGGGCAGACTCTCTGCTTGCTGCCTGACCATGTTTGGCATCAAGACACGGGAGTCAGGAGGGTGGAGATAAAGCCCACTGGGCTCGTGTTCCTTTCCTCTTTCAATGATGCTGGCTTCTCCCACCCACACACGTGGCTGTGTGGATCACTTCCCTCTGTGTTATTTCTCAGACATCCTTTATGTGCTGGCCACTCTGCTAGGGACACACGATTACCTTAGTAGCCTCAGGGTCACTTTGGGAAGTGGTTGTTATTCACATTTTACAGATAAGGCAGCTGAAGCACAGAGAAGTTGAGTAACTTGCCCAAGGTCCCACAGCTGGTAAGTGGCCACGCTGAATGCAAGCCCAGACAGTCTGGCATCCTCTCTGAGTAGGGTCTCCTCCAGGGCTGGATGTGTAGCATCGGCCACTGGCAGCTCTCAAGGCTGGCTCTGTGTGGTTGTGGAGACAGGACAGGTTTCAAAGTCAGGGGTCCTGGAGGTGGTAACCCCTGGGGATTCCATATATTCTGGAAGGATCCAGTTGGAGCTCCTCAGCCTGGCGGCCTCTTCTTGTGTCCTGGGTAGAGGCGTACCTGAGGACATCAGGGCAGGGAGGTGGCAGCAGGAGCCCAGCCTGGGCAGGCTAGTGGGTTCAACCAACCGTGAAACACTGTGGCCCCCGGCTGCAGGTGCCCCAGCCCATAGCGACAGAGCCTGCCTGGCAGGGCGGAAACCCAGCTAATGGCCATGTTTATAGCTCAAAGCATTATTAGCTCTTAGGAGTGCTCAGCACTCGCTTGTTGTTGACAGCTGAGCTTATTGATTGAGTGACTTGATGTTTTTGCTTATTAAGTGCCCAGAGTGTCAGCAGATTGGGGCCAGGCTTGGCTGGGTTGGGGAGGGAGTGCGTGGGTAGGGAGGCCGTCTGCCGAGGACGTGTTCCCTCCTTGCTTGTTTGCTCAGGCACGTGTGTCGGGGCGATGGGTGTATGTGTGCGCTTCTTTGTGTTCATGTTTCTAAATGCAATTTTAGGAGAATAAACTTTGGTTTCTGCACCCAGCAACCACAGAGTGGCTTTGGGGGAAACTGGGATTTGGATTTGGGAGGCCTCGCTTTGAATCTTGGCCTTATCTTTCCAAGCTGTGAGCCTGGGCAAATCCCTTACCGTCTCTGAAACTTGGCTTCCTTATCTGGAAAATGGGGATTAAAGTAATACCAGCGCTGCCTACCTTCGAGACTGAGAGTTAATGAGGGACAGCAGTTTGTAAACTGTAGAGCGATGCGCACGTGGCGAGAGTATACCTGGTGTGAGCTGAGCTGTGATGCCATAATTAGGTTTCTGTTTAGGAGATGGGTCGGTGGAGCGGAAAATGAACAAGAAGACAGACCCTGGGAAACTCTGGGGAGCTCTGGCTCTGAGGTGCCTGGCCCCGTACTGATACCCCTGCTCATATTTGAGGAGGCCCCCGGGACTGGCCATGGAGAGACCTGGCTCCGGGATCAAGGTGCTGTGTGGCCTCAGGAAAGTCGATTTTCTTCTCTGGTCTTTTCCCTTCATTTGTCAAAAAAGGGGCCTGGATTGAATGGTCTCTGAGACTCTTTTCAGCTTGGCCTTCTTGTGAATACAGGAACCACCGAGTTTTGCATCCACGTGTGCAGACGTTGGTGGGATTCACATTTACGTGTCTTGGACTTGAATCTCTGAGTTCAAAACATCCTGTGTTTAAGTTTCACTGTGCATGTCCACAGGGGTACACATACCCCTGAGCTGGTGTGTGTTGGCAAGTTAACAGCCCCCCGGTTCTGAACACACATGCGCCCACTCCCTCCTTCTTAAGGCAGAGGGGCTGGGAAACTGCCTGCCTCCCTGGGTGCTGGGAGCTTTAATCACTGACAGCAAGGTGGGTGCATTACAAGAACAAATTAACTGCAAGCCCCCGAATTACTTTGTTCTGCTGGTACACGAATGTTGGGCTCCACTTGTTAAAATGAGCACCCCTCCCCTGCTCCTTGCTTCCCAGGTGTGGCTGCTGCCCAGGCAAGCTGGCCTGGCCGTTCCCATCCCCCTGTCTCCCGCTTTGGAAGTCCTTTGTGGTCCATTTCAAAGCCTCCCTCATCCTTCCTTTGCCCTGTTGGAGGAAGCCCAGAACACTCCAGAGCTTGGCTGAAGCAAAGCTGGCCTTCCCTGACCCCATTTCACTTTGGCTCACTTCCTCCCTTTTCACTCTGCTCTCCTTCAGGGCAGCATCTTTGTTGATCGCTCGGTTGTTCATCTGTTCATTCACACATGTAACCAATGTGTTTTGAAGACCTACTGTGTGCCCAGTTGTACAGTAGGCTCAGTGTCTGTCCTAGAAGAAGGGGAGGCTGAGAGGTGAACCTCTCATGCCATACTCAGGGTGAGGGGAAGAGGGAAGCCAAGAACAGAGTACTGGGTCCTGCTCAGGGAGGTCAGACAAAGCCTTACAGGAGAGGTGGCGTCTGAGCAGCATCTGGAAGCGTCCGTGGAGTTTTCCAGGCAGCGGAAGGGCCAGGGGATTCTATGCAGAAGGATAAGCATGAGCATTTGGGAACAGGCCCTGGCGGAAGGCCTTGCACACAGGAGGTGCTCAATTCATGTTTATGGGAAAACCAAATATTTATAGTGTCTATTATGGGCCAGGCAATTGCAGGTGCTAGAATGGCAGCCTCAGTTTCCTCACCTGTGAAATGGGGACAATAATATTACCCACCTTGCAGGGAGAGAAGATAATGTGTGTGATGTGCTTGGCGCAGTGCCCGGCACCTGGTATTGTCAAGACAGAGCTGGGGCCTCTGCTTTCTTCTGCTTGTCCTTTCCGGAACAGGAGGAAAATCAATCCCCAGTGGGCAGAGGATCAGCCTGTGCTACCATTCACCAGGCTTCCTAGGGGATGCCAGGGGAAGTTCTATGCGCCATGGGCTCAGCTTTTGAAAGCCCAAAGGCAACAGGGTCTAGTGGCAAATAACCTGAATAATTGGAAGAAAGAAGGAAAACATCCATTTTCAGTTTTGATGTTGGATTTAAGACTTATTCTCTTCTACTAAATCCATACGGATGCTTTGCTGTGTGGTCTGATATGGGGTCGATGTGAGAGCAGAGGGTAAGGGACTCACACCCTCCATGGCCTCCATCTGCCTCCAGAAAAAAGCCCACATCCCTCAGAGGAGGAGGGAAGGCCCTTTCTAAATGGTGTCTTGTGTCATCTTTAGTCACCACCCTCAACATCTTCCATTCTGGTCATTCCAGACTATGGACAACAGACAGCTACTGCCCCAGACCCCTGGGCCTTTGCACCTGCTACTTCCCCTGCCCGGAATGCTCTTTGTACCATCTCATTGCAGAAAATGCTCACTCATTCCTTAAAGCCCTGTGAAATATTCTCTGCCTGGGGAAGTTTCCACCAAGTCTCCTTGGGGAGGAATCTCTGCCCTCTCTGAGTCCTTGTGCATTTCCTCAATTGTAAGATGATATCGATTGCGAGAGGCACCATCGATTTAATAATAGCTTTTGGGGGAAGAGAAACCAAGCTTCAAATGTATGTATCTACATTTCAGAAATGGGCAAACATTTTTGAAAAGTGCATTTTAGAGTCAGGGAGATGCAGTCGGTGCTGCTCTCATGGGACAAAGACCACAAGTACTGACTTCATGTGTTCGTTCATTCAATCAATCAATCAATCAATCTTTATTGACCTCTGTTGTAGTTTCTGAGCGGGAGCAGTGAACAAAACCAAATCCCTGACCTCTTGCAGCTTATATTGCATTGAGAGAAGCAGATGGTAAACAAATAAACAAATACAAATGTAATCTGATCTCAGTAATCTAAAAGCGAGGTCACAGTAAGTGCTTTGAAGAAATACACAGCAGAAAGGGAGGATGGAGAGAGATTGGGGTTGTTCTTTCAGCGAGGGGGGACTAGGGACATTTGTGCAGACCTGAATGAAGTAAGGGAGTGAACTGTGTGGGTTTTTGGGGAGGAACATTCCAGGCACAGGATATGGCACGTGCAAAGGCCTTGTGGTGGAACCACTGTTGGCAAATTCAAAGAACAAGTGGCTGGAGTGGCAGGAGTGAGGGGCAGTGCTGGGACCTGAGGTCATTGTGGTGTACAGGACCCTGAGACAAAGGCCGGTGTTTGATGGGAGGGTTTAGAGCAGGGGTGCGCCATGAGCTGTTTACAGATGGGGCCTGTATGCCTCCAGGCCTGTCAGAGTGTAAGTTCTCAGAGGGCAGGGACCCCAACCCTTATCACAGTGCCTGGCGTACACTAAAGGTTTGTTGAATGACTGTTGGGTAACCTGAGAGCAGTCCCCTCCCTGGGACGATAGGCCCAGGTGGGGACTCTGGGTGGAGGAGACACTGTGAGTGAGACACGAGGCAGTAGGAGGAGGACCCTGGGAGGAAGGACCACTTGCTGACACGTGCCGGCACCCAGCTCTGTCCTCGCTTACGCGGAGCCCAGAGCCGGTGGACAGCCGGACAGCTCCCACTGGCAGCGCCGTCTCAGTCATCTCTGCATCCCCCGTGGTGGTGTTTTGAGGCGTGTCTGGAATGCAGCAGGCATAGGCCAAGTATTTGTTAAAGGAGCAACAGTGAAAATAAGAAACCATCATTCTACCCACAGTGCTTTACAGTTCACAAAGCCTTTCACCTGTACGTTCTTATTTAATCCATTGATTCCCTTGTTCCAAATGAGGAAACTGAGGCTCAGAGAGGGTCAGGAAGTGGCCCAGCATGGGCAAGCAGAAGGGGCAGGGTTCAAACCAGATCTCCTGACGCCCCACTCTCTTTCCTTCCCCCGTAGTTGGAGTCTAAAGGGTAACGTGGCCTTAGAGCTCTACACTTCGGTATTTTCTGACCTCATGGTGGGGACAGAGGTTCCACCAGACCAAGTGAGGCAAAGAGAACAGGCAGAGGCACGTCTGGACTTGGCGCTGCCCCAGGACATCTGGAACATGCAGTCTCTGTGATGTCTCTGCTCCCAGTCGGGACACCCGAGCTCTGTTTCCAGCTCTGCCACTAACTCACTGGGTGATTTTGGGTGCATCTCCACCCTTCTCGGGCCTCAGTTTCCAAGACTGTCAAATGAAGGGTTGATCTAGATGTTTCTCTAAGGCCCAGTGCAGCTTGGCTACTACACGATTCACAACCGAGCCTTGCAGAGGAGGCGCAGGTGCATGCCTGCGGTAGGCTGGACCCGTGGGACTGTGTCCTCCCTTGGAAGCGGCAGGCACTGGGGCAAGTGCCACCCCAGAGGCTTTGCTGCAGAAGACCCAGTGTCTCTGCTGCTGTCCTTGGTGGCACGGCCATCAGCCATCGCCCACTTGCCCGAGATTCTGGGAGTCACCAGACACCCTCCTGCCTCACTCCCACACTCAGTCACCAGGCCCTCGGGCCCCTGCTGGCCGTCCCTGGCTTTCCCTCCCTGGGCCACCGCAGCAGCCTCCTGACGGCTCTGCCTGGCCCCAGGCACGCTCACCTCCAACCCATCCTCCACGCCGCAGCCCGAGTGATCTCTCTGAACTGTAATTCTGGGCATGTCATCCTCCTGCTTAAAACGCTTCCGTAAGTTCCTTTGCCCTCGGGATAAAGTCCAAACTCTTTAGCATGGCTCACGCAGCCCTCTGTGATCTGGCCCTGCCAGCTGTCCATCTCCCTCCTTCCCTCCCTCCCTCCTCTTCCAGCCCTGCTTCTGCTCCTTGGCCTCACTGCACTCTTCTCAGTTCTTCGGCCACGCCACGTCCTCTCTCGCTCCCTGCCTTGCGCGTGCTGTTCCTCTTGTCTGGAGCACTGTTCCCTGGTCAGTATCACCCACTGCACCTGGGTCCAGGCTCCTGCCAGGCTGGTTAACACTTAATTGCCCTTCAGGGCTCAGTTTTAAGAAAACTGCTCCTGGAACGCTTTGTTCATCCCGACCTTCACCCCTGGCCTGGCCAAGTCCCTTTGGGCAGCACAGACCGCAGGGGCTGGGGTCATCTGTCTCTTTATCTGTCCCTCGGCAGTGAGCTCCCAGATAGCAGGACTCTTGTTCACTTCTGTATCCCCAGATACTATAGGTGCTCAATAAATATTCGAAAGGAAAAGAAGAAAACCCAAATGAATGAATAAATGGATGTGGAAACGTTCATTCGTACTCATTCATTCGCTCGTGTGTCCATTGGGTAGACGTTTGCTGATTGCCTGCTAGAGGCCAGGGGCTGGGGAACAGAATTGCGTGTGACAGGAGGGGCCCTGCCCTCGTGGAGCTCGCATGCCCACGGGCAGGGAATAAATACTGTCTCTTTCACAGCTCCGAGGTTTTGGAATTTAGGAATTTTCTCTGCTCAAACTATTGAGAAATCCTTCTGGGTTGAGAAAGCAAGCTCTGTGCTCGGGTTGGGGTTGGAGCTGGGGCCAGGCAGCACCTGCTCACTTCCTCGAGGCCACCTCTCTGCCCCTCCTGAGGGCATCCCCCCTGCAAACAGGATTGTTCCCCTCCTCCTGGCCCCACCCTTCCTCTTCTTCCTCCCCCCTCCAACCCCTGGCTGTTCTATTTCCAACCAGGCAGCTTAACGTAGGCCTCCCGGTTGGGCTTTTAATTTGAATTTATTGCTGGCCATGATTGTATGTTAAACAAACTCCAGGCGATTATTAAAAACACGATTATCACGGTTTATTGTGTCGGCTTGGTCCTCAGTGGGTGTTCTGGTGCTGAGAGCTGGCCAAGGCTCTCTGATACCCCCAGAGAGGGTCCACTCTCCTTCCCAGCCTTGTCACTCCTCCCACGGGAGAGGGGCCGAGGGCACTTCTCTTTCTTTTTTTTTTTTTTTTTGAGACAGAATGTCGCTCTGTTGCCCTGGGTGGAGTGAAGTGGTGTCATCGTCATAGCTCACTGCAATCTCCAACTCCTGGGCTCAAGTGATCCTCCTGTCTCAGCCTCCTGAGTAGCAGGGACTACAGTTGCTCACCACCACACCTGGCTAATTTTTCTATTTTTAGTAGGGGTGGAGTCTGGATCTTGCTCAGGCTGGTCTCGAACTCCTGACCTCAAGTGATCCTCCTGCCTCATCCTCCCAGGGTGCTAGAACCACCACCTGGCCCTGAGGGCACTTCTAAAGCAGGGCAGAGACCCAAGGGAGGTGTCCTGACCCCTGATGTGGCAGAAAGAATATTAACCCGGCACCTGGAGGCTTCGCGCCGGTCTGACTCATGACTCTTTGAGCTTTAATTTCCCCATCTGAAAACCGGAGAGTTGGACCAGACGACCTAGTGCTCTGAGGGTTGAAACCCAAGTATCCATCGGGGCTGGAGGGTCTTCACTTTGTTTCACGGAAAGACTCCAGCCAGGGGCACCTACAAGGCATGTGTACACAATCTAGAACATTCCATCATGGGCATCCAATGAAGATCCACTCACGTACCCACCCTGGTCATGCTGACTTGTAGAATGTCCTCCTGTGGTCAAGCAAGCTGACCTCTGGTCTGGGGATCAGGCGTTAGCAAGGCGAAGCTGACGGAGAGACATGTAGCTGCTGGCCTGGGAGCTGGAAGCCCTGGGCTGCGGTCCCAGCTCTGCCACTGATGGCTGAACGGCCCCGGCAAGTCACTTCTCTATGCAGCGCCTGTTTCCTCTTCTGTAAAATGGAGGGGTGGACTGTTCGATGATTTGCAAACTTTTAAAAATGAACAGTGCCCTTTTTCCCTGAACGGACTTTCCTGGAGCAGCTAAAGGCACCGGGTAGATGAGGGAGGAGCTGCTGCAAGCCTGGGACAGAGCTCTTGGGCTGGTGACCTCCCTTTGCCCCGTGCATCTGCCCAGGCTGGAGCTGCTGGACTCTCCCCACAGCTTGAACACCTTCCTTTAAAGTCAGTTGTCCCGCCACCCAGGCCCCTCTGCATAGCTTTACACGCTCACTTTAGAGAGTGTGGGGCACCACCCACTCCTCGTTGATCTTCCCGACCTCCCTGCAATGGAGACAGGTGGGCTCTGACTCCCACTCTGGGGAAGGTGAGGCCCAGACTGCTGAGAGGAGGCCTCCAGGGGTGGGCTCGAGCTTCCCCAGGCAGGCCACTGCCCTGGCCCCAGGCCCCTCTCCACCCGGGGGTTCAGGGGTGGGCAGATGGGCCTGGGGGAAGCCCCTGGCAGCAGAGACAGTGTAGTGCCAGAGGCCTCACAGCCTGTGGCCTCCTGACTCCCTCCCTCGGTCCCCCCGACTTGGCTCTTTAGGCAAACGCTTGGGCCAATCCCAAGGCTGATGAATCTTTGATGAATTCTGAGTAAAGGCACTTTTAAAAATTCAGCAAGGTAAGGACGTGCTGGGAAGGAAGGAGGTGCCAATTCTGCTCCCTTCCCGTTGTCCTTCTCCCCACGAGGCCTGAGCCCCGGAGCATGTGAGTGGGGAGGAGACGGGACCCATCTGAGCTACCCGGACCAAGCCAGCCTGGAGGAGGTGCCACGCTAGCCCATCTGGCTGAAGGATATTTGAGACAGAAAAAGCTTAGACGTGTCATCTAAGTCAACCTCCTTGTCCTGTATGGCTGTAAGAAACTGAGTCTCTGAGAGAGGAGGTAACATGCTCAAAGTCAGGCCCAAAGGGGCCAAGAAAGGACTAGAATTCAGTCCCTTTCCCTTCCTGTCCAGTGCTGAGTTCATTGGCTCCCTCTGGACCCGAGTGCCTGGGACAGCTTTGCAGTTTATCGTCCCAGTGCCCCCCGATGCCCCAGCAGAGGCATCTCAGGATGTTCAGGACCCAGGGGACAGCCTGGCCGTCCCTCAGCGAGACCTGCAAGACAGAGACTCACGGAAGAGGGCAGCGGCTAGTTTTCACCAATGCTAATTGACAGTCACTGCTCAACTCCGTGCTCCCAGTGCTCAGGGCTTGGAGGAACTGGATCCCTGCCTTCTTTTGTTTAGCCCCCAAAGCCTGCAGGTTGCCTTTCTGAGGCTTAATCTCCTTTTCCCAGCAGCCCTCAGTGGCACTTTCCACCTGGTTTGGCCTGGGTGGATCCATGCCCAGATTGGTTCAGGGTCCTCTCAGCTGCAGCTGGACAAAGAGGGGCAGGTGTGCAGTCACCTCTCTGGGTTTCAGTTGGGGCACCACCAAAACTGGCTGTGTGACTGTGGCCAAGTTACTGGACCTCTCCGGGCTTCCTGTCATTAAAATGGGAGATGCTGAGGCTTAAATGAGACCAAACAGGTGAAGTCCTAGCATGGCAGAGGCATAGACAGGGTGCTTCTACATGATGGTTATGTTCCTCCCACCTTTTATAATCTGCGCTCCAAGTGCTAAGAAAGTTGGGACATTTCCCACATCTTTGTTCACCATCCTCCTTGACTCCTCACCATGTCTGATCTTAGAAATCCTCCTGACACGGAGGCAGACAGGGCTGGCACACCGCATGGCTTACGGGGGTGCCGTTCGTATTATCGGGCAGCACATGTGCATAGTGTCCCCTGGAATCAGGGGGCTCTACGTGGTACCCCTGGTGGGAGGCAGCGTGGAAACTCTGGCTATTTAGCATCTGAGGACTCCATTGGGTTTGTTTTTCTCCTGCCGAAGTTCCATTCCCTTCTCTTGGCAACGATACCTGCTGTCTTGTCTGGTTCTCTATGTATTTTGAACTTTACTCTGAGAACTGAGATTTCAACTCGAGTCCCATAATTTAGACTTCAGCTTTTGGAACAACTTCTCCCTTCACCAGTGCACCCTGCTTTGATTTCCGAGCACGTGTGATTCTAGAGGCACATTTTTTGGTCTATTTCAATTGCACATTCATAGGACTTGTAAATATAAAAGAGGCCCATAAACCGAGAGATAGGTAGGTAATGGCCTCAAAAACAATACATTTCATATCAGAACCTGAAGAGTAGCCCCTCCGTCGGGCATTTGGGTCTGTGCCCTCCAAGGCTTCAAGTCCAAGGTGAGATTCTGCATGCGCTTCAGTAGGTATCTGGAGAATCATAGCGTGTGGAATACAGAGCCCAGTTTTATACTCACAGTTACGTTTATATTTTGAGCCCTGGCACTTCCACTTCCTGGCTGTGTGACCTTAGGCACATCACACAACCTCTCTGAGGCTCCACCTTCTCTTTAGCAAAATGAGGCTAATGATTACCCACCACCTCACGTGGCAGGGGGACAGTTACCTAAGATGATGATTATAAAATGACTGTCATCCTCTGCACTCCAAGACATACTTGTTCTTGCCCCTCCTCTCATCACAGAAGAGAAAGTGGATGTTCAGAGAGGTCGAGTTGTACTTGCCAAAGCTCACCGAGACAGCTGGGACTCGTGCCCAGACCTGCCTGACTCTGAAGTTCATGGTTCATTTCCTAGCCTACCTTTATTGAAAGAATTTTAAAAATTGTAGTAAAATATACACGACATAAAATTTACTGTCTTAACCATTTTTAAGTGTGCAGTTCAGTGGCAGTAAGTATATTCGCATTGCTGTGTAACCACCACCACCAACCACCTCCAGAACTTTTTCACCTTCCCAAACTGAGACTCTGTGCCCATTAAACAGTAACTCCCTCCTCCCCCAGCCTTGGTAACCACCATTCTACTTTCTGTTGCTATGAACTTGACTGTTCTAGGTACCGCATATTAGTAGAATCATATAGTGTTTGCCCTTTTATGCCTGGCTGATTTCACTTAGTGTAATGTCTTAAAGGTTCATCCATGTTGAAGCACGTGTTAGAATTTCCTGCATTTTTATGCCTGAATAATATTCCACATATGCACGGACTGCGTTTTATTTATGTAAGGATATATATATATGTATATTTGTCTTTTTTTTTTTGAGGCAGGGTCTCACTATATTGCCCAGGCTGAACTCGAACTCCTGAGCTCAAGTGATCCCCACACTTCAGCCTCCCGAGTAGCGGGGACCACAGGCGTACACCACTGTACCCAGCTGTGTAAGGATATGTTTTAATGCATGTAATGAACCTGGTACGCAGTAGGTACAAGTCATAGGATATTATCATTATTGGTACTTATTATCATTCAATTACTTGACTGTCACAAATACTTGCTATAAAATTCAATTCTTCAACAATATTAATAGTAGGGTGATAATAATAAACACCCACCAAACAGATGTCCACTCTTTTATCCCACTCAGCATCTCCTGGTCCGTGGACTCAAACTCTGGTGTCCCTCAGAGCCTCCCGGGGAGCGTGCTAACCACACAAATGCCCTAATCCGTCCTGGTGTTCACGTTTTCAACAAGCTCCCTGAGTTCTGATGTGCACAAAAGTCTGAGCACCACTCTCCTGCTCTTTGAATCTTTCCATGCTCCGCTGTCCCCGACAGTACCTGGACAGATGCCACCAGCCCAAGGTTAGGAGGATGCGAGGGGAGGGCAGCGGAAGCACCGCAGTGTTCCTGAGTAGCTTCTTGGAGACCACAGGCTCTGGCCTTGTCACTGGCCCTGTTCTGACCTCTCCTGTGTTGGACAAGCCTTCCAGCCCTTTCTGGGGAAATGCCTGATACAAGAAATGACCCATTCGGCCCCGTGATTGGACCCCAGGTAGACAGCTGTGAACCTCTGACCTCCGTCCTCCTGGTGGGTTAGGGTGGGTGATGGGATTTTTGGCTCAAGGCTGGCATAATTAGGAGGCTTGGTGAGCAGGCTAGCTGGGGCTCTTTGTTCATAACTCACCTGGAAAAGGCTTCCAGTGTCCCCTTGCACGCAGAGAGCAGGAGTGTGTATGTCCCGGAACCCCCATGTCCACCTTTCCCAACAAAAGTCCACTGTTAGCTCCATCTTAGACGCCCTCCCCTAGGTCCCCCACTTGAAGTTGAAGCAGGAAGTCAGTGCTGGCTGAGCTAGAGGAACCATCAACATCTTCAGCAGCCCCTGTCCCAAACCCAGTGGGAATCCGGCAGCAGGGAGAGAGAGTGGATCTAAGGGGCAAATGGGAGGTATCTCTGCAATTCCCAACTGCCTGAAAGTCCATCCTTTCCCCAGCTTCTCCCTTATTGGACTGGAAACCTCCTACTTATCCTTGGCTCAGCCCAAAGCCACCTCTTCTGGGAAGGCTTCCTTGATCTCCGCAGGCAGAGCGGGATGCTCCCGCCCTGGGAAGCTTGCTGTTGTATCAACTGCATGGCTGTGACACAGACCACTGCTCATTCATCCCACTACCCAGGGGCTTTTCGTGGGGGGCGGGTGGCTGGAAATGGGAATCTGAGGGAGATGTATCCCTATTACGAAGGCATAGCTAAAGAGTGCACCATCGCAGTTTTACAAAATGATTATATTTTCATACTAAGAATCATGTTCTGGTTGAGAATCCTGTGATTTATTGTGAGGCCCAGGCCCAGATTTAGGCTGTGGTTTGTTGTATTGGTCTGGAGACCAACTAGGGATTTTGAATCCGACTCAGAGAAGGCAGGTATGTGACAACGTCCGTATGTGACAAGATCCAGAATGCAGCGTAACATCTTTGCTAGGCCTGCCATTTCTTGCCTGTCGTCCTGTTTTCCCTGTGGGATTAAGGTCAGATGTCCTGGATAATGTTCCGGTGATGAGCAGCTATCCTCTTACTGAAAAAAAGAAATTATGGTGTCACTTTAAAGTTAATAGTTTTGAAAAAGGAAAAAAGAGCCAGTTGAAGTCTAATTGCTTATTCAAAATGATTCGCCCAAACTTTGTCATGGTTCTGCAAATCCTACTCTGAATTCTATTCTGTGACTTTGTCCCTGCCCAAGGACATGACATTTACAGAAACCAAGAGACATAGACAAAAATGTCAAATTACTGATGTCTATCAAGGTAGCTTAAGATACCCCTAAACATCTGGGATTACCTGTTGGGTACTCCTTCAGTTCAGAGTCCACGTCCTTTATATATTATAGACAGTCCTTTCTAGATGTCCCCAAGAGTCCATTTTGACCACCCAAGAGTTCAATCAGCTGGTGTTTACCATACAGGGAACCTACTGGGTGCAGGTGCCGTGACTGTGTGAATGGCGCCCCCTGGAGTCACGAATGTGAATAGCACCAATCTGTGTCTGAGCAGCTTGCAGTGTGGAGGGAATGCTTGGAGCAACAATTGGGCTCTACCTGTTTTCTTTTTTACATAAGCATTTAATTTTGGAATAATTTCAGATTTACAGGAAAGTTGCAAATATAGTACAGAGAGTCCCCATATACTCCTCCCCAAGTTTTAGGGGCTCTTCTTTAGAACTCCCTGGAGAGGAAATTCTCTCTTTGGTCCCAGCTTCAGGATTAAATGAGCATCTCCAGGGATATTTCCACGCTTTATTTTCAGGAATACTGTGAGTTTTACAACTCCAAGGGTTTCTCCTTTTGCACCAACTGCTAGGAAGTTCAGAGGCAAATTTGTGGCTCAGTTCTAGCAAAAGCATAACATCTCTTGGAACATATTTTGGGTATTAACTTTGCCCTTAGTTTCATTTTTTTTTCCCTACGCCGTATCCCTTTCCTCATTTACTTAATTTTCACTTTGTTTTCTGTATTGGGCTTTGCTGGCTTCTTGAAATCCTTTTTGGAATAAGGTGGTGGGCACATATAACTGGATAAACAAATGGATCATTTCCTCTGTGCTCCCAAGGTGCCTGAGGCAGGCTTTTATTCTAGCATTTATCACATTATCTTGCAACTGTTTGTTGATGTGCTTGACTCCCCCACTGGGCTGGGACTGTCACCTGGTTTCCCTGCATCTGGAATCCTCTGCATGACTGAACACTCCAGGGTGGGCGCTGCCTGAGTCACGCTTTTCAGACTCAGTTTACCGTCCCTGTCCTACGCAGACACACCCACACACAGCCACACAGGCTCGGATCCAGCCTTAGCATCCCTCCTGCCCTAGTGGATGTCCTATACGTGCCATGTTGAGGCGTGGCCAGACAGGACCCGTCAATACCCAGAGGGGAAGAGAATCAAGAACCCATGTGCACCCCCGTCAGATGAGGGTGGGTGAGAAGGTGGAGGGCAAAAGAGGGGTGTATGCTGTTTCCTCCTGCTGCTCAGCCCTGGGGGTGGCACCTCTCCTGGCTGTGCTCTTGATCTATACCAGGTCCCCTCCCCCACCCTTGGCCATCCTGGCGAAGGGGGGCAGAGGCCATGAATGGCCACTGGAATCCCAGCATCACAAGGTCAGTTACGGATTGTTCACATCTCACCTGGGAACTCAACTTGGACGATTCTCTTCCCCAAGCTTTCTCCCCACTAACTCCCTCATCGTATAGAAGGGGCATTTGGAGCCCAGAGAGGGAGAGTGATTCTTGAAGGTCACACAGTAAGTTCGAAGCAGGCTTGTTCTCTTCCTACCCGAGGAGCAAGGGCTCTGTGCTCTGTGAGCTTCAGGCACCGACTGAACTAGCGCGGGAGGGTGCTGGGGCCCTGGAAAGCTTTCCTAGCGCCCTGTAGGCAGCCACCCTGAGGGGGTGGAGCACTGGCTGATCACTCTGGGTGAACCTCTTATCTCTGCCCACCCTCTCTACACAATTCCTCCCGGCAGCAGGCAGACTCTGAAAGTTTGCTTTGAAGGAGGAAAAAGCATGATAAAAGGGCAGCCTTGGGGTGGTAGAGGGAAAGGTGGGCCACAGAATGGCCCAGGTGACCGTGTGCGAGGAGGGAGGAGAGATGGGAATGTCGAAAGTAGAAAGGGCGCACTCTGACGCCTTCGGGGATCGCTGGAGGGGTGACAATGTGGGGGCCATGGTCGGGGCAGGAGAAGACAAGCCACCATCTAAAATACGTGCTGGCTTCCCAGTGCTACTGCTGCCGTGCAATGAGGTTCAAAGTGCCAGATCCCCCAGTGTTTTTTCATGACAAGCTGAAAACCCGATGTTTATGGGAAATCCGGATTTTCACATGTTGACAACTAACTCAAAAATTTAAAAGCTCTGTGTGAATACAATGCGTAGACCTTATTTGGAGCCCGATTCAAACAAACCACCTGTAAAAAGACATTTTTAAGACAATTAGGGGAATTTAAATATGCATAACATAGTAGACGCTAATCAAGAATTATTCTTCATTTTCTTAGGGTGATAATGGTTTTGTGGTTATGTTTTAAAAAGTCTTTCTCTGCTAGAGAGACATACCGAAGTATTTATGGGTGAGATAATGTGATGTCTAGATTTGCTTTAAAATATTTCAGACACAGAAAGATGTGTGCCAGGGGGTGGATGAGATGGGACCGACAAAACGGTGGTAGTTACTGGAGCCAGGTAGCGTGACATGCAGGTTCAATATACTGGTCTCTGCTTTCAAATACGTTTTAAAACATCATTAAAAAACCCCACTCTGGGCCAAACAAAACCTGTCGGTGGGCTGGATGTGGCCTCAGACTACCATTATTCAATCTCTATTCTGGGACTTTCTCCCACACATAAGGCACGGAACACCAGGGCATGAAGAAATCCTAGAGATCGTATAGGTCAGGGGTTGGAAACTGCAGCCTGGGGGCCAGATCTGGCCTGCCACTTGTTTTTGTCAATAAAGTTTTATTGGCACACAGCCTACCCATTTGTTTACTTATTGGCTGCTTTGGTGCTACACCAGCAGAGTTGAGTGAGTGTGATGGAGACTGTATTATCTTGCAAAGCCTAGAATATTTACTATCTTACCCTTTACAGAAGAAGTCAGCAGACCCTGATCCAGGTTAATAATCATCCGCCTTTAGCACTGAAGTTCTCTTCCAAGCCCAGGCGTAACTGGAGGTTGGAGGAAAGTGAGTCCTGCTGGTGGAGGGAGAAGGGGACCTGGGTAAACGGGTCTCTGGGGTGGAATTAGAGTAGTTAGAGCGAGAACTTGGGCATTCCAGGAAGTGCCGAGGACCACTCTGACCAAGAGGCAGGGTGGGGGCCGGCAGAGAGCCTGGGCTTCGGGGCCAGGCAGGTCCCACCACGTCCAATCCTGACCAAGTCTATGCCTTAGTTTCTTCTTCTGAAAGATAGGAGTAAGGAATGGTGAACAGCGCAAGTGTGGCGGATTAGAGGTGCTGATGTAGAGCCGATCACAAACACCGGGTGTCTAATAAATAGCAGAGGTTGTGATTACATCCCTGTGCCGCAGCCATTGAGTTTTTGGAGCATAAAGACCCAGCGTTACTAAACGTTATTGTCAACCTTAGACACAGCCTCTTAATAAAAGGAACTAAATGCTGATTATAGAGAATTCACACAACTTTTGTTAAAGGCAAACAAGGTGTTTATCGATCTTTTAAGAGAAAACAAAGGAGAAAATTGCATTCTTCGCACATATAAAAATACGCCTCCACTTGAGTGAGAAGCGAAAAGTTATTATCAGACGACAACGGTAAATAAGGTTTTACATGCAAGCAAACTAGGAAACGTTTTATTACATAATCTAGTTACACGGCAGTAGGCAGATTCTGGAAAGTTTTACATATGTCTAAACAGGGAGGCCGTGGTTGACATAGTCTTTACCACGTAAGCATCAGTGAGACTGAGAAGTAATTCATACTACCTGGGGTTGTTCTGGAGATAAATGAGATAATCTGTGTGAAGTACCTACCATGGCGCTTGACACGTGTTAGTGTTCCACCAATCCACCCATCCTTCCGTCACCCCCGGCTAGTCTGTCTTCTGTTTTCCCCGTCCCCAGATGCCCTGCATTTGGCCTACATGGTTAATAGTTTGGTTTGGTGGCTGTGTGTTCTCTATGCATGTGTCTTTTCCAGACCATGCCTTTCCAGCTGTGTTATGTATACAGATTCTTATTCGATAGGCCTGAGAAACAAGCGCCCAGGTGATGCTGTAACTCAGTCACGCTTTAAATATTAAGAGTGCACAGCAAGCAGGGTTTGCCGACTCAGCACCACTGGCGTTTGGAGCTGGGTAATTCTTGGCTACGGGGCTATGCTGTGCGTTGCGGAGTGTTTAACAGCACCCGCGGCCTCTGTTTACTAGTTGTAACAACCCCCTCATGTTGTGACAACCCCAAAGGGTCTCTAGACATTGCCAAAGTCCCTTGCGGGGCAAAATTACCCCTAGCTGAGAACCACTGATGTAGAGGATAATTTATCCGCAGGCAAGGGCAGGGACCACATAATGATTTTCAAATGGTCCCATCAATTACCATATGCAACCAAGCATTTCGTAACAATGTGCTGATGTTCTGATGATGATGGTTATGATGAAGATGATGATGGTGATGACAGTGATGGTGATGACACCCGCCCTCACGAGTTCCTATGCCCAGAGCCTGGTCTCAACTTTTCCACCTCCTTAGGGCCCCCAAAGGTGCTGCTTACCCTCGTCATGAGTGTGCTCTCCCAGCAATCCCACCAGGGTTAGCGGGCGTGGTCATTGTTTAGAGTCCATGTGTAGCCATCGCTGCCATAGCCTGCTGGAAGGGCCGGTGTTATTACCTTTGATTTGCAGGTGAGAGGCCTGAAGCTCCTCAGGGTGCAGTGAAGCATCGGAGGCACAGAGAAACTTGCAGCCGGAGCTGGGCCATGGCTCAGATGTCCCAGCTGCCCCTGTGTGGAGGTAGACCCAGTCATTGTCCCCTGGAGCACGGGGAGCTGCCACCCTCCCCTTCCTCCTTGTCCCTTTGGGCAGGGGTAAACAGAGTCACTGGAGTGGTTGTGCCTGCATTTATGGAGAGCTGTTTAAAGCATTTCGCAAGTATTACTCTGCTCTTCCCTCATGACAATAAGTTGGTGTAATACTACAGGTGAGGAAACCGAGGCACAGAGAGAGTTAAATAACTTGCCTGAGGTCGCAGAGCTAGTAAGTGGGGGAGTTAGGATTCCAACCCAGGCAGTCTGGCTCCAGAACCCACGTTCTCTACTGTCTGTTGAGACTTGGAAATACAGTCCCTTGCCTCGGAGGCTGTCATTTTGTCAGTGTGGAGTCTGAGGACATGGTCACAGTTGCCAGAGACACCCAGGATGAGATGGCCCTGCTGCAGTGGGGCCGCTGTCGCACCAGGCGATGCCTAGCCATATTGGGACATCTCCTGCCATCCCGCTTGGCAGGAGACAGTCCTTCTGCGTGAGCCTGCAAAGCCTACTCGGGTGCTGTGGCTGAGTGACAGACGCACACGCTTGTTAGCCTTGTAATGAACGTCCCGTCTTCCTCTGGTGGGAGACAGCCTGTGCGAGCATGATGGGGATGAGAGAGGCAGAGGAGCCTCCCTCGAAAGCCTTCCGTCATTGTCAGAAAGCTAAAAGAACACACCTGTGCAGGCAGCTAGCGGGACGCCAGCTGGCTGCGGAGAGAGGGAACCAGGAGAAAGAACATACGATTTGGATTTAGGGTTTGAATCTCAGCTCGGCCACTTTCTAGCTTTGTGACTTCGGGCAGCTGCCTTGGCCTCTCTGAGCATGAGCTTCTTTGTCTGTAGAATGGGGCGCGAACAGCCATCTTGGAGCACTCTTGTGGGGATTAGGGAAAACCCATGGGGGCTGCCTGGCAGCTCCTGGGCATTCAATAAGTGGGATGTATTACTATAAGGAGACCTAAAGGCCACATGAGCTGGGTACTGGGAGATCTGTGGTGCTTGCTGGGAAGGTTGAAAAGCCACATTAAGGAGCCCTGTTGTGTCTGTCTATTCAAGGTCCCCTTGGGGAAACAGCTCCCCATCATTGGAGAACTTCCCCTCTCCCATTCCGTGTGGTATTGGTGAAACTGCCAATCCCAGGGTTATGACCCCACTCGAAACTCAGGGTGGGCGTATGTCCCACGCTCCACCTGTCAAGAGTCTACCCCTGGGGTCTTATATACAAGCACTTGGGCAGAAAACGCTTTCCCTGTCATCTGAGATTGCTAAGCTGGATTTATTTAAGCCTAGAAATATCTGGGGCATGGCACATACCCTTCCCCTTCTGTCGTACCTACCGAGCCCCGTGGACAAGCCTAGGAAAGGGCCAGAGACGTCGATGTGAGGCCCTTGCACAGCGATCTCAGTGCGGATGTGGCCTCCTCCCCCACCCAGACTTCTTTATTAAACGCGCCAAACGGGGCCCCTTTTAGCTTCAGCTTTCTCGAGTTGGGTTTTTATAACTTTCAACCATAATAAACCCAGCTACTACAAAGGAGGTATTCTAAGAGACTTGGGGTAAGCTATAGAGGGCAACCCGATAAAGGTGCCGGGGTCCAAAGTCGACAAGAGGCTGCCTGGGAGTGAATTTCCCACGCCACGGCTCTCTCGTGTGTATCGATTTCTTGCGTCTTTCATGTGCTTTTATCTTAGAGCATTTTACAGCCTCCTATTGTGTTGGAGGGAGCCTGAAATAGTCAGGGCTGGAATTTTATGCCTGGAATTCTGTTCCAGCTTTGTTCAGCGGGCCTTATCTACAGGTCCCGGATTCTGAGTTGGAACCCCGGTGCCAGGAAATCAGGATAACCCTGATTTGGACGTGAGCTTCCAAGTGCTCCTGGACAGAGCAGGTGTACAAGATGCCAGGAGTATGAATGGTAGGTGTAGAGGGCAGCGAAGTCAGGGTTGGCCTCCCAATCATGCTGGCAAGATGAGCATGCGAGGTGCTGTCTGGGGCTCCCAGAGTGTCCCCTTGGTGCACGGGGTTAACTTGGTGAAAAGAACCTTCGCTATGCGAATGTGGAATAAACTGGAGAGAGGAACTCTGCCCCGGATTCAGAATAAGATCAGCAGGTGGGTTTAGGTTAAGCGTCAGGAACAGTTAGAAGTGTTAAGGACACAGGGATATCAAGACAGCAAAGGGAGAGGGGACTACTCTGTCTTTGACTACTTGCCAAACACCATCCTAGGAACTTTATAAACATGGCCGCAGCGAAACCTGGTAAGAACAACCCTGTGTCTCATTCACTGCTGGTGGGGACGCAAAACGGTGCAGATGTTTTGCGAAACTGTGTGGCGGTTTCTCGGCTGGTTAAACACAGGGCTACCGTATGAGCCAGCATTTCTTCTCCCAGGTATACACCCAAGAGAAACGAAGACATCCGCCCACACAAAGACTAGTATACAAATGTTCATACAGCATTGTTCGTGGTAGCCCAAAAGTGGAAATAACCCAAATATCCATCAACTGTTGCAGGGACAAATAAAATGTGGTGCTGAATAGCTACAAAGTGGCACAAGAAGAAACGAAGTACCGGTACATGCTACAACACGAGCGAACCTTGGAAACGTTATTTGAAGCGAAAGAAGCCAGTCGCAAAAGACCCCATATGGTATAATTCCATTTATGGGCAAGTCCAGAGCAGGCAAATCTATAGAGACAGAAAGTGGATTAGTGGTTGCCAGGGGCGGGGGTGGGGGAGGGGATGGAGACACTGGGAGTGGATGGCTGAAGGTGGGGGTGGAGTTTTTAGGCAGTAATGAAAATGTTCTGAAATTGATGGTGGTGATGAATGCGCAGCTCTGCAAATATACTAAAAGCCGTCGAATTGTACACATTAAGTGGGTGAATTGTATGGTATGTGAATTATATCTCAATAAAGCTGTTAAAGTTGCAAGTGTTTGTCTCAGAGAGGTGAGAGATGGGAGGTATGAATGGGGCAGATGACTTTCGAGTCTTTTTGTATTTATTTATTTATTTATTTGAGACAAGATCTCACTCTGTCACCCAGTCTGGAGTGCGGTGGCAGGATCATAGCTCACTGCAGCCTCAAACTCCTGGGCTCAGGCCATCCTCCTGCCTCAGCCTCCCCAGCAGTTGGGACTACAGGTGTGCACCTCCACACCTAGCTAAGTTTTTTATTTTTGTAGAAATGGGGTCTTACTATGTTGCCCAGGCTGGTCTCAAACTTCTGGCCTCAAGCAGTCCTCCCACCTCAGCCCCTCAAAGTGCTGGGATTACGATGGGAGCCACTGCACCCAACCTCAAAAGTCTTGAATAATGATTTGACCCTAAACTATGAGCATTACAACATAGAAGAAAACAAAGATTAAATTAGAAATCATGCACTAATCCTGAAAAAAAAAAAAGGAAACAGCCTTGTAATATATTACTATTTCGATTTTATAGAGGAATAAGCCAAGATTCAGAGAGGGATAAATAATTTTCTTAAGGTCACATGGGAATTAGTGGGTGAGCCAGAACTGGAACTCGTGTCAGTTTCACTCCTAATGTTTAACCCTTTCCAGGGACTGGCATGGCAGAGGATCCGTGTGCTGCTCTTGAAAATCACCCTTTTTGGGGGATTCTGTCTGGGCCATGGACAAATGAGATTGGCCTCAGCCAGCCGGCCAGCCCAGCCAATTACCCTAGTGATCTGTGGAGCGACACCCCTCACCCATCCCTGTGCTGTAAGAAGTGCCATGTGTCTGCGTACAAGACTTCATACTTCCAAGGATGGTGTAGGAAGGAGACGGCGTCAAGGGGGAAGCTGACCAGGACCTCAGGTTCACCTCTTCTCGAAGTGTCCCTTTCTGATTTCTACTGTGGGCCTTACGAGGATGCTGACCCTTTGGTGACACCCTAGCCCCACCCTGGACAAATGGTCCTTCCCTTTACACCCCACAGCAGGGCCCAAGAGAGACCAGGTGATCTTTAGTACAGGCTGCAGAGAGCTTTGACTTTACAGGATGAAAAGCAGGGATGGAGAGCAAGTTATTTCACGCTTCTGAGCCTCAGTTTTCTCATCTGTACAAGGGGAATAAGAATGCTTGGGTTGCAGGATCATGAAGCCTTAATAAAGAGCTCAGTTAAGGCGCCTGTGTGGCGGTGAGCACCTGATGTCCTCTTGCCCTCATGCCTGTGGGACTGGATCCCCTGCTTCAGAGACTGTGGTCAGGACATTTCCACCTACTAATCCCTAAGCTCATCCTCTTCATGTCCTGTGTGGCATTTCCAGTGTTGAAACAGTCTGGATACCATCTTGCCTGGGGTCAGGGTGCCCTCTGGAGCTGGCTCCTGCCTCCAACTACGTACCAGCTGCTGCTTTGAAGGGTGGTGGCACCCCGAATGGCTGCATCATCCCCACTCGGAGACTGTGAGTCTTGAGGGGTGGGACGGGGCCTTGCTCACCAGCCATCCCTCAGGGCCAGCACGGTGCCAGCCTTGCAGTAGGCATTTGAGAAATAGATTCAAGGATGGGAATTAGAATGTCAAAGCTGAAAGGCATCTAATCCAGTAATTCTCAATTTATTTTTAACCTCAAAACCTTTTCTTCAAAGGGAAACTTTATGCAGAGGCCCAGTCTATATCTAGACAAGAGCCAAGCTGTTCTGACACTGGTGGGCGGGCCGGGCCTCCAACTGCCTGGGCCTCCCCATTTCCGCCCACCGCGGTGACTCCCTTACAATGACAGGGAGCAGAGCTGGAAACCCGTGGATCGCAGTTCTACTGCTCATTTTACAGATGGGAAAACTGAGGCTCAGAAAGGAGGAGTGGGTTATGACTTGCTTAGCGTCGTGGAGTCTGCAGTGCTGGGTTTGCGACCGGGATCCTAGCTTTCCGGGCAGCCCCCCTGGAGTGGGGCTCGAGAGAGCCCCGGTGCCTCTGGATTCATACCAAACAACATCACTATCATGATCACTTTGATCTTTAACTGCAGGGAGCCTTGGGACAGAGGAGAAAGGCAGGTCTGTGAACTTGCCAGAGTAAGTCGGCTTCATTAGCCTCATAGTAAATAGAACACTCCCACCTCCTCAAAGGAGCAATTCTTCCCAGGTGGGAGGGATCTATTTCTCCTCCGTTCTATTTCCTTGCCTCTTCCTTCCCTTCCTTTTTACCTTTCTCCTTTTATTCAGCCATCTGCCAATGCAAGATGCAATGAGCCTTTTGTTATTTAGTTGTTTTTTGATTTGAAAATCAATCTACCTACCAGTCCCTGGACACACAGAATTTGCACTAATAAAAGACTCAGGCGCTGCCTTCCCGGAGAACCCAGCCCAGAGCCGGGAGAGACAGGAAAGCAGTTGATTATGCCGTACTCTGCTCGGTGCTACAAATAAGCCAGCCAGGGAGTGCGTAACTAGCCATTATCATTGTGGCGACCGAATTTCCCAGCCCCGCATCGGGACTTCCGATCTGGCAAGCGCTCAGGTACCCAAGGAGACAACAGGATGAAATATGTGAAATTGTGGTGGTCTCCAGAAAATCTGGGCTATTTGGGTGCCATAATTACAGCATCGACCTCGATTTACCTGTCATCGGAGTTACGCGTGAGCACAGATGGAGAGGGGACTCAGAACGGTGATGGCCGTGTTTCAGAGGCCATCCTCAGCCGTCTCTGAGGCCTTGGCCTTTTCATCAGACACGACTCAGAATCTTTTTCTTTTTTTCCTTAATAAAAATTTGGGAAATTTTGACCCTGTTGCAGAGCAGATAGAACTGAGTTTTGGTCTTCACCCTGCCGGCAGCTGGTTCCACGCCCTTGTGACAGTAGCGTGACGGCTACCCTCTGGGGAGCAGGGCTCTCTCTGGGCATCTAGTTTCCGTGCTGCCAAGACAGGAAGTTCCTTGAGAGCAGGAATGGAATGTTTATTTTTCTATCCTTCCCCCCTACCCAGTGCCCTGCATGGCCCTTAGAATGAGGTAGGGCTTACGCAGGGCTTGTCGAACTGAATTATTGAGTAGGCAGGCTTGCCATGGGAAATAAACAAAAGAGCCAGCCCCCTATGATTCAGTGCTGCTCAGCCTGTCACTTGCAGACTAAATCCCCAGCTCCCTCAGATGGATGGGGAAGGGAGCTCACAGACCCGGGAGGAGGGAGGTGCCAGGATCAAGCTCACCGGTCCCCGCCTCCCCGGGAGGGAGGTGCTCTCACTATCTGGTCAGGGAGGACGTGGGGAGCTGGGATTGGGCCCATGGTCTGCCTGTCCCGAGCGCGCCCTTCTCCTCCCAGACAGCGCTGTCTGGGTCAATGTTGCTGTGACTCCTCTCCTGCCCTGGCCTCTCATGGTTCCTGGAAACAGCCTGCACCCCCCGACCTCTTGGTCAGTGGCTATGGAAACAGCATCCACTCTGACCTTTCTAGTGACTTTGATCTCCTTATTGGTCCCAAGTCTCTGAAAGATGGCTATGCAAAGCTCTGCCCCAGGGTCCTGCACGCACACAGGCTCTCTCGCTGGTTTTGGTTCTCGGAGGGAATCTTGCTTCTTTGGCTTCTTTCTGTGTGCAGTGTCGGGCACAGAGCATGTACGCGGTCCCTGCTTGTTGACATGTAAGGAACGAGGGCCCGATTGGATGATCGAATGACTGAATTGTCCTGGCTTCGGTCATTTCTCAGCTCTCCATTCTTTGGGCTCTTGCTGTGAAAGTGAAGCATTTCATCCTACAGAGTGGGGAGAGAGAGAGAGAAAGAGAGGGAGGGAGGGAGGAAGAAAGGAAGGAAGAAAAAAGACCAATGCCTCCCTCCTCTCCCCTGCACCACTCCCCTACCTAGGAATAAATGGCTACCCTGTGGCTAGCCCCTTGCTACTCAGAGTGTGGTCCCTGGCCCAGCAGTATCACATCGCGTGGGAGTCTGTTAGAAATGCAGAATCTCAGGCCCTACCCAGACTTACTGATTCAGAATTTGCATTTAGCAAGATCCTCAGGAGATTTGTGTGCACATGAATAGTTGAGTGCTGGGCTGGATGACAAATTGTCGGAATCTTGTCTTTTCCTTTAAGAGAGGAGTCAGGTTTCCTCTGCATCATAAGGAAGGTGCTGGAGAGGGTTTTAATGCCAAGACCTCAGGAATGGGGAGAGGAAAAATCTTGAGAGGAGACTAATAATGATTATCATTATCATAATTGCTACCGTTTATTGAGCACTTACTGCGTGCTGGGCGTCTGATATTCATTATCTTACTTAATCCTTGCAACCACCCCATCAAGGAGATATCATCATTGTGCCCATTTCAGAGATGAGAAGACTCAGCCTGGGGCGATAAGGCAACTTGTCAGGATTGCAAAGGGAGATTTGAGTTCTGACTCTCACTCTGGTTTCCCTTTGTTCCTTGAACTTGGCCAAACTACTTTGATCTCCAGGCCTGGCCAACTGTCTGCCCCCAACCCTCTCCACCTTCAAACCAGAGAGAACAATGCCCAGAGCCTCCCAGGAAGCAGGAAAGGAGCGGAATAACAAGCACACAGCCTGCAAGGTCCTTGCAAGATGTCCTATTTCCAATGCAACAGAACCATTTAACTGATAAACACAGAAGCAATGTCAAGATGGCAATAAATCGCCTGGCTATCAAGCTAGGCCTTTGTGTAGTGTTCAAAAGGAACTAATTAAAGAAATTTTTCTTTAAAGTATATTTGACCTAGACATTTCTACATCGGCCTAGGATGCCAATCCAGTTTGAATACTTGGTGTGAAGCTTGAATTATTAACACACACACGAAAAACAAATGTTCTGTTTGCCTTAGCACATTTTGGGGATGGGGGAGGACAAATGTATCTCTTGCGGACGCGATCAGGGAAGGGGGTGGGGGTGGGGTGAAGCCAGCGAAGGCCAGAGGAGGTGCGTGTCCTCGTAAAACATACATCATGAAGCTCGGCGCTTTGTCGGAACTCCGGCGTTCCGATGACTGAGACAAACCTTAAGGAGAATTTTTCACAGCTAATACATAAAACATGATCCCTGCTACCCCCTCTTTAAACAGCTTTGTTAAATAGTCAGTTGAACGACGTCTCCCTTGCCTCCGTGAATCCATTAGGGAATCGTATTTACATAGGGAATTTCACTGGATGGTTTCCAACCGTTCAGGCTCTCGGCGCCCTTGCGGGAGCCGTGTGCACACTCCTGGTTTGTTTCTCCCTGCTGGGTGCCGGGAAGTGGACTTGGCAGAGCCAGTGTCCCAGTTAGTGCTTCCAGGACACCCCACAGAGGGCTGGCCCCGACTCCCACTCGTCGGGTTGCTGGGATCCGAGGAGACGGGCAGGGGGATGGGGCTGGTGCAGCTCCGGCATCCTCTTCTTCCTCCCTCAACGTACGTCGAGCCGACGTGCAAACTCCAGCAAGGGAAGAAGCTGGGGTCTCAACAGTGATGGCAATCGTGAGAGTAGCTAACGCGTATTGCTCAATGCGGGACGGGCACCCTGCTGGACACAGCACGGGGAAGCCCAGGAACTTCTCGCGAGCCTTCGAGGTACTGCTGGTGTTACCTGTACAGCATGCAGGAGGACGTGGGGGCCTAGAGAGGACAATGACAGGCTCCAGTCCCACTACGGGGAAGGCAGGCTCAAATCCACGTTTGTCTTTCTCGGTCCACACGCACATACACGCTCATGATAGACCAAAGGACACGGCACTTACGGAGGGGCTGGTAGGGAGGGAGGAAGTGGAACATGAAACGTTTTGTCATATATGTATTCAAAGTGTGCATTCGGCAAATGCCTCCAGGCTTGGTTCCTGTCCACTCGATCCTCAACACGGAGGCTGAAATAATTTTCTTTTTTTTCTTCCTTAAATTTTGTTTTTTTTTTAGATACGTGAAGCAGCTCGCACGCGCTCTTGGCTGGCACGCAGCGGATGACCAACGACGTCGCTTCCCTTTTCCATTCGCAGTCCACGCACACGCGCTGACGCTCCCTAATTTCATGAATCAATGTATTTCTTAAAATCATACACAGAGGAGGATCCTGAGCACACAGTTGGAGCAGGACGATGGAGTCATCAGTGTAAACGTGGTTAGCTGTATTGGCAGAAACCAGTGAAAGCTGAGGCCAGCGTGAAGGAAGTAGAGGGGCCTGTGAGGCAGTGGGGAAGGAGCAGAGGGGTGGGTGGGCAGCGGGGTGGAGAAAGGTGAGGACTAACTAATCTGATATCCCACTGTGGGAAAGCTGGTGGGGTTGATGTTGAGGAAGAACATCACCTATGGCCCCAGGGCCGCCATGTACAGTTGTGCAGGCCGTGCACTATAAAACTTCAGGGGGTGCTATTCTCACCCACCGCCCTGGGAATGGAGGCCCTCAGCAGTGCACTGCATGGTCAGCATGGCCATGGGCAAGGGCCTTGCAGGCACCATTTACTGAGCTCTAATAAGACTGGCGGCATGTGCTGTGGGGACGTGGAGAAAACACAGGGCAGACCGGGACTGGTTTGGGACAAGAGGATCAAGGAGGGCTTTTTAAGCTGGGCCTTGTTGGGTAGGGGAAAGGCCAAGCAGCTCATTCTTACTCATCCTTCGCTACTGAACTCGAATCTCTCCTGCTGCAGTGGCGGCCCCTCCCTTTCCTCCCACAGCACGGCTTTCCTCTCCCTAAGCCTCACCACGCCTTTCTGGAACTTTCATTCCCAAGTCTGTGGAGCCTCATGGCGCCCTGGCCTCCGCTACACCGTGAGCTCCTGAAAGGCCAGAACTGTGTCTTTCACTGCGGTAGGCAGGGCCTTGCAGCGGTGCTGCCACATAGTAGGTCCTGGCGCATAGTAGGTGTCGTGAGCCGAGTAGCAGGTGTACGAGTGTGGGATGCTGGTGTGGGGGGCTGAGATGGAGGCAGGGGGCCAGTGTGCAGCCAGATGCCAAGGTCCCCAGAGGGGGCGGTGGGCCCCGGCGAGAAGGGGCAGAGCCTGGGGACGGCTCCCCCATGGGGCAGCAGGGAGCGTGGAGAGGAAGCTGAGTGACGTCAGCCACCCCACGTGGAGCTCACGCACCTGACACCCAGCTAAGAGCCGGGGGACGAGCTTTGCCCTGTGCCCCTGAGCCTCAGTTGAAGAACGATGATTTTTGAACAGCAGTTGTCCCCCTGAGCTCCTGGATGCAGGATGTGCCCCTGTCTAGGAGGCGGCTGGGAGACAAACGTCTTTTACCAGATCGAAAAACTAATACGTGAACTGAAGCAGATGCTGCCGGCATTCCCAGCACGGAGAGGCCAGAGACGCAGTGACGTTTGATGACTGACTGGCGGTCCGGGCAGGCGGTTCCAGTGCCAGAGGCAGGGGCTTCCCTGCTCTCCAGCCCCTGCTTGGAGGGCGCTTTCCTGAGGCGTGTGGGTTTGTTCGTTAAGGCCTCAGAGGCACTGCCACTTGCTGTCCTCCCCCATGGGGGGAAATCGGACCCTCCCGGGGTGTCCGCTTGCCATGTACCTAAATCCATCCACCCCAGCTCTGGGCAGGAAGGCAAGTAGGTACTTTGAGAGGGAGAGTAGACAGTGGCAAGGCAGGAGTGGGGAGGTAGAGCTTTGTTCAAATCTTGGCTTGTCACGTCCCAGCTGTGTGATCAGAAGCAAGTCACTTAACCTCTCTGAGTGCCTGTCAAAAAGGGAATGGGTCATTTTCGTGGACTTGTGTGTGGATTCAGTGGGATGCTTTCTATTAGTCAACCTCAATCCACAATAGCTGTTATGAATGGTCACTAACTAGCCTCTTGTCTACCCTCAGCCTGGCTTCGCTGCACAGTCTGCTGCCTGCAATATCCCTGCACCCCAACACGGGCTGCACCCCCCTTCCAAGCCTAGCCAGAGGGCTGCCTCTCCCTGTAGGAAGGGACTTCCCCTTAGGTCGGAATATTCCAGTTTCTCTGTCCTGGCCCCGGTCACCCATTCCGGACCTCAGAATAACACAGTAGCTAAGAACAGAGATCTGGAGAGGAATAGACTCTTTTATCTCTCTGTGCCTCAGTTTCTTCATCTGTGGACCAGACACCATGGCATGGAGACCTTAGATCTGGGCTCCAAATCTGAGGGAGGCAGAGAGCCACGTGCCCTGGGAACAGTGGGTGCTCACATGTTGTGAGCACCATGAGGGCCTGGCGGACCATGGGGTAAGCAAGAGGCAGAGTCGGGGGTGGGGTGGGGCTGGGGCGGGCAGTCTCCCCATCCCCCAGGTCCTCATGCAAATGCTCCAACAATCTCCTGCTCTCAGCTTCTCCCTAGCTTTTCACATGCCCTGGAGGCCTCTCCGGAGGAAGGCTTGCTAGGAGCTCAGAGGCCCTGTGGGAGCCCCCAGGAGCAGCCCGGCACACGCCCCCTCCCCATTAGCTTGCTCTCGCCCCTCCCATCTTGGTGACAGCCCTCCGGATGCTCTCCATGCTCCTCTGCCGGCACTATCAGCGTGGTCTGTTATCTCTCTCCCTGGAAGGCTGGTGCTTCTCTCAGCCGCTTCAGTGCAGTACAGATGAGGCCTTAGCATGAGCACAGTCCTGGCGTTAATCCAGGCGCCCAGTGGGCTTTGCCGCAGCCCTCCTTACTGGGATTCATGGGGGAGGAAGCAGGGCTGGAGGAGCATCTTCTCATTTCACAACCTGGAAACCGAGGCTGAGACACCTGGGGTCTCCTCTGCCTGGTGCCCAGAGCTCTCCCTGGGCTTCCCCTTGCCCAGCAGGACCGAGTCCTGCCTCCGCATCCCCCTGCCCCCCGCCTGCCTCAGCCAATCAGCTGCCTGCTCTCCCCCAGGCTTTAACCCTGCAGCCCACAGGTTGCTAGTTCCTCCTCCCCCTGCCTCCCAGCTTCCGCCCTGCCTTAGACTCAGTTTCCCTTCCGTGTGCCCAGCCCCCACCGGCCTTCAGGCCTTTCTTCAGGTGCCTCGTCATCTACCCCACCTGATTCTAGTGACTGGGCTCCCACTCATCGTCCAAGGGGTGTCAGACTTGTGAAATTACAGGTCAGCATGGCAGCGCATGCGCCCGTGGAAACGTTTCAAACGGAGGGTCCACTGTGCTAACAGAGTCTTAAAGTGGTTGGTTACTGCACAAAGGTCAGGAGCCACTGCCCCAGCCTGGGAGCAATGGACGTCGCCGAGGCCCTGGAGGAGGCCACTGAGGAGCTGGGTGCTTGTGTGCAGGGCTGCCTTAGGCTTTATCCAGGCAGTTCCCTTTGTTTCCCTTGACTGCACTTGTTCCCTCTGTGTCCACCTGTTGGAATCCTGTCCATGCTTCAAGGCCCAGCTCCAAGGCCACCTCCTCCAGGAAGTCTCCCTGGATGATAGCTGTCCTCTTGACTGCCCTGGCACTGGCTTCTTCCCTCACTGACAGCGCCCACCAGCCTTACTGTGAATGAGAGATGAGAAGGCGCTCTCTGCAGTGCCTGGCACATGGGAGGGGCTCAGGAAATGCCTGGTGTGTGCTTGGTTGCTCCTGGTGAGGGAGACCTCATTCTTACATTCAACTGTGCATTTCTCTAACAAGTGCGTACCAGGCACTGTGCTGGGAAGTAAACAGTGAAAGGGACAAAGTGTCGCCATTACAGAGCTCCTAGTCGAGGGAGGGGACGGCCATGAGGACAGGCAATGGCTGTGTTGCAAGCGGCAGCGGCTGTGTTGGGGGTGGAGGGTGCCCTAGGTTCACACGAGAAGGGCACTCGGTGACCGAGGAAAGACTGGAGGTGGGGTCGTCAGGCCTGCTGAGCAGGAAAAGGGACGGCCATCTGAAGTGTGGAGCCCGGCATGTTTCAGAACTCACATTCTGAATGAATTCCGAGTTGAATTCTGAAATGCTTTCAGACATTTCCATCTGGCGGAAGCAAAGGCCGTGAGAGGAGAAGAGGGAAGGCAGGAACCCAGGTGGCAGGCAGGGCCGGTCGTGGAGTGCCTGTAAGTCAGTTTGAAGAACTTGGACTTCACGACGAGGGCAGACAGTGGGGAGCTGTGCCGGTTACGCTGCCTGTGTTAACATGTTACCCACAAACAGAGCGGTATTAAAGGACCACGCTCCATGCTCCCAGATTCCGTGCGTCAGGAGTTGGGTCAGGGCACAGAGCGGGGGACTTTGCTCTGCTCTGCCATTTCCGAGGCCTCAGCTGGAAAGCTCAAGGAACAGGGACTGGAATCTGTCTGGATGTTGGCACCGGCTGTAGCGGGGGCCTCCGTTCCTCTCCACATGGGCTGGTGACTGAAAGTAACTGGTAGGGTGGGCTGGAGTCTAGGCCTTGGATCCAACTATATGTCCTTTCCGCCCTGACCTCCTTTCTTGTAAATGCTGGAAGTCACCTCCTCTGGGAAGCCCTCCCTGATCTCTCTGAGTAGGGCAACCACTTAAAGTCTGTGCCTGTCTCTCCCACGAGCCCAGGACCTCCTTGAGGACAGAGATAACACCTTCCTCTTGTCTGCTTCCCCACTGCCTGGTATACAGAAGATGCTAGATAAATGTCTGCTGAATGGTAAACTAAACGCGACTGTTGGCCTGGCGCAGCTGGAGTGGCACTGGCTCTTTGGCCTGTCTTCCTCGAATCTGCCCTTTTCATGCTGCACTCTACCTGCCTCCTTTCTAAGCTCATCTGGGTCAACGATTCATACCTACGATGCGGCCTCCTTCCTCGCCTAGGGCTTCCCCTATGTCTGCTTCGAATTGTTCTCTACAAAGCAGACACGGGGAGCAGTGTCAGATTTAAATCAGATCACGTCCCCAGCTCAGAACCCTCCAATGGCCTCCCATTGCAAGTACAATCCACATTCCTTTCGCAGTCTGTGGTCTATGGGGTCCTGTGTGATCCGTCCCTGCCTCCTTCCATAACCTCATTTCCTAGACACCCGCCTGCCACATTCCCGTGACCCTGGCCCCCTTCCTGCCTGAATCTGCTAAGCTCTTCCCACCTCTGCCTGGAATGCTGGTCCTTCACCTCCCGGCTTGGCCATTCCTCTTTGCCTCTGAGACCATAGCTCAAATGCCACCTCCTCAGACTTGCCCCGAAGCCCTGGCTTATGTGGGGTCCTCACCCCAGCCACCCTCTCCTCCGACACCCTTTCAATTTTCTTCATAGCCATTGTTATCAGAAATAATCTGGCTTCTCTATTTGTTTACCTTGACGCTGCTGGTGTCTTTCGCCAGGGTGCACGCTTGCTCAGGCACTGCTAGTTATAGCACTCAGAACAAGACTTGGCTCGGAAATACTCGTGGAGTGGATGAATGCATGCATGGGGACCCATTGTACAGATGGGAAAATCCAAGCACAAGCCAGCTGCTGGCTGAGGAGTCTGTGGCTCTGGGCCCCGAGCCCTGCCCACCCCTTCCTGGCAGACACCCCCTCCTTTCCCCTCCCCCTGTCCTCCCTCTGTGCAGTGCCAGAGCACTGCTGCCTCTCCTCCGCAGCCCGGGCTGGGGAGGGTTGACCCAGCCGGTGGACACAGGCAGGCAGCCGCAGCAGTATTCCGGGAAGCCAGAGAGTCCTGGTCCCTGGGGAGAATTAAACTTTGGGCTTCGGAGGGAGGTGAGAAACAGGCAGTTGTCTCAGCCTGCACGGAGAGAGCGGGAGGGAGGCTCCTCCCCTGGGGTTGGTGATAGATCCAATGCAGAACTGCAGGCTCCGGTGCCTGCTGAGTGCAGAGCCGCTGGGCCCCAGGAGGAAAGAGGCTTGCCAGGGAGTGGCTGGCTCCTCCGCGTGCTGGCTCCTCCCCTGGATTTATGGTGCTGGCCTTGAGCGGGAGGCTCTGACGGGGATATATGGGCCTGCTTATCTGCCTGGATGGGCCCTCCCCATGAGTCTGAGCAGCCACTGTAGGAGCCGCCACGCACGAGGCGGGAGATCTACAGCCCTCTCCCCTGGCCCTCTACCCTCCTGCCCGTCTGGCCCACAACCACTTAGCTGCAAGAAAAAGGCCTCGACCCTCTTGGTCCCTGTGCAATAATAATGCTTGGAGGTGGAAGGCTGGCCCTGCCGGCTCTTTCTCTCCCAGCTCCCGGGAGGTCAGCTGGCGGCCCATCCGTGACAGCTGTGAGTGGCCAGACATTACCAAGCGTCAGCTGCCCCTGGGGTACTGTCCACTCCCTACAGTAAATCCTGCAATAGACCAAACATAGAACTTCAGAACTCCAGAACCCGTGCCTAGATGTTCCCATCTGCACAATGGGTCTCCATGCACTCATTCATTCAGCACCTACATACGTGCCACGTCTTGTTCTGAGTGCTGTTTTTAGCGACGCACAGACAAGTTCCTGCCCTGAGCATGCAGAGCTGGATGGGCTGGGGGCATCCCCTGCAGATGCAGGAGCTGAGACTCAGGAGGGGAGGAAGGGAGCTCCGTCTTTTGAGCGTCACGTACATATGCTCACTATTTAATTTTTATATCAATGCTAAGAGGTGGACAACATTACCGCCTTTTAGAGATTAGGAGCCAAAGCCTCACCGGGGGGACAGAAAGGCCGGGGAAGCCAGAATGGGGTGGCTCTTCTGTGGGCCTTTCCCGTGCACCAGACACTGTGAAATGCTCTTCGTGCACCTCACCATCGTCACAGCAAGCTGGGCAGGTAGCCAGGGACCACCGTCTTGATCTCACTAATGAGCGCTGGGGCTCGGAGAGGTTTGGTAACTGCAGGGGCAGGGTAGAGCCATCCTCCTTCTGCCTCGCACGCCGGGCCAGCCTGGGACGCTCCTTCGGGGCCACACTGCTCAACACCGGCTGGCAGGGGCGGAACGATGGTGTTCATTTCTAAAGGTCGGGGATCCTGCACCCCTTTCCCCACCTGGCATCGCTGCCTCCTGCTGGCACCTTCCCCAGGCCCCGGGTGGTGAGGAGGCGTGGTCCTCAGGCCCCAGCCAGCAGGCAGTGTCTTGGAGGTCTCCCTGTGAGTCCTCTCTGCTCAGCTGGCGTCTGTCAGACTATCTCCTCCCCTCCTGCAAGGCCATGCCAGCCTGGGAGACTTGTGGAAAGGCACTTTGATCACAGAAGCCCCAGGGAGCCACAGCAAGCGAGAAGAGAAAGAGAGAGAACACCCGTTTCAGAAATGTACATCCAAAGCCAGATCAGAGATTCCCGTCTCACTGCAGTCATGTGGGGTTATGTGGGGTCTTTTCTGTGTATCACCCTGTCCCTGCTGCTCCCCAACCACTCACTAGAATCAGAGAACATCGGAGCCAGAAGGGCCCCTAGTGATCATCTTGTCCACCTCCCTCGGGATAGATGGGGAAACTGAGGCCTGGGAGGGGAGTAGCTTGCCCAAGTCACATGGTTTACCAGTGGCAGAGCTTGAGATGAGGGTTGGGAGCCCTAGTTTTCCACGACAGCAGAGGAAGTACAGGGACATAGCTACGAACATGAGCTTCGGAGCGGGCCCAGCCCCGGGCTTGCTGCTGTGTGACCTGGCAGTGTCTCAGCCTCTCTGTTTGCTCACTGGATGCACGTGGATGGGGACCACTGTGAAGCCTAAATAAGACAGTGTTCCTAGGATGAGTTGGGCAATGTTTATTACTGTCATTGTCATTGTGGTTGGGGCCTCGTGCTCCAGGCAGAGCAGGTGGGGAGGAAGTAGGGTGTGAGTGCAGGGAGGGACGTAGAGACAGAGTGACAGGGGCAGGCAGCCTCCTGCCAGAGTGTCAGACTCTGTTTCAGGGACCTGGACTTCTTGGTGGCACTGGGGACACCTGAAATGGATGACCTCATTTAATCCTCCCAACATGCCTATGAGTCAAGTGGAATTATCCCCATTTTACAGATGGAACAAAATAACAGGTTCAGAAAGTTCAAGAAACTTGCCCCATTTCCCAGTTGGTGAGAGATAGGGCAGAATTGGAACCTGGGTGTTTTTGGTTCTCTACTCTGCTGGTGGCACCTGAGAACCGTGTCACTTTCTAGAGGTGCCTGTGATTTTAGGGCATGGGATGGGAGCTGACTCTGTTTAGAACCTTCTAAGAGGCTGGATCCCACCCTGCTCTGGCCTCGCGGGGACCCTATCTCTGGGGGTCTCCCCTGGGCCAAGCCATGTCCAGCTTCACCCAACAGAGGGCGATAGTGCCCTGGTTCCCTGGTCACCTGGGTGTCCCGCCAGGTCTGCCTCATTTTGGTGGAGACGGGTGGGGTTGACTAGCCCCACACTGGTGCTGAGAAGAGGACATGCCCTCCTTTTTCCCTCCGCTCTTGCCTGTGCTGTTGATGTTCGTGACTTAGGTTGGCTTGGGGAGGGGGGTGGCTTGGAATAACACAGAACAAAACAGGATGGCATTTCATAGTAGGTTACTTTCGTTGTTATGGTGCTGTGTGCCATTTCCTCACCAAGCGATTCTATTTGGAAGTTTCTAAGTGGACCTTTTCTCTTCGGATGTCTGGGCTCTCTGTCCCCCGTGTCCTCACTTCATCCCTGCGTGCACGTTCCCCTCCCCTGCCTCCCCTCTGCAACTCGATGACGGCTCAGAGCAGGTCAGAAACCGCCGAATCCCCCTCAAGTGTTCCTGGGCCCCCAGAGGGAAGGCTCCTGGGCCCAGATCACACTGGGGGTTGGTGGCTGGGACCCAGAGGCAGGGCTAGATTCCAGGATCCTTCTCTTGGGCCCCACGGCAGGTGGGGCCCATGTTCGGGGCATCCAGTCTCAAAGAGTGAGCAGAGGCCCAAGGGCCGAGCCCCAGGGATGATCGTCAGGTCCGTGACGCCTCAACTCACCTTCCCCAATGCCGAGGCGAAGTGGGGAGCCCTGCTCTTCACCTTGGGTTGTCCTTGAGGGACCCTCTGTTCTGCCTCCTTTACTCTCAAGGCTAAAGTTTCCTGGGGAGGAGGTCCCTTTGACGCCATCTTTGAGGTTCTTGGCAACCTGGTTTATGTGATATAAAAAGGCCGGGGTTGTGGGATTGTACCCCTTAATAAAGCACTATCACATTTAAAAGCTGCCAGGCTGGGTAGAAGGGAGAAGCCTCAAGCAGCGTGATCTCCCTGGAGCCTTGGAGCCCCCAGGGACATGCTGGGCCCCACACCCACCTAGCAGCACCCTGCCAGTGCCGCGTCCCCAGGGAGCTGACACATTCGCTAAGCATAAGGTGAGGGGTTTGAAACTCGCGTTCCTCCAGGTGTGCAGCGCCAGCAGCAGCACCTGGGAGTTTGTCAGACATGCAGACACTCAGGCCTACCTGAGACCTACTGCATCAGAGTCTGCTGGACAATGAGGTCCCCAGGTGATCGCTCACGTGGCACACCAGAGTTTGAGAAGGGCTGTTTGAAACCGCACCTCCAACCTTCATCCGTCCCCATTTTACAGATGCAGACGCTGAGGCCCAGGGAGATCCATGGCCAAGCGCAGGGAATGCTGTTAGTAAGCCCCAGGGCTGGGATTCAGGCTCTGACCTTTCTAGTGCCAGAGTACTTGGGAGGATGGGAGGATTTCAACAGGACAAGATGGCGCAGAAGGGCCTTTGAGAAGCACGGACGGCGTGAGCACAGGGGCGTGAAATGGTGGAGGGGAGATGCTGGCGATGGGCGTGAGCTTAGGAAGCAGATTAGGTCCTTGGAAAGCAGCCTTGGATCTTATCTGCTGGGCAATGGAGAGCTGTCCTCTGGGAGCAAGGGTGGTTGTGAAGGCTATCTGGAGACCAGACCATGTGTCCCCTCTCTGGGGCTGGGTGCGCTGCATCTTGTAATGCAACCCAATTCCAGCATGTTTAGCAGTGGGTTCCTGGCAGGGAGAATCGGCCACAGGCACAGTGGAATGAGCAGTGGATACAAAGCAGGAGACTGAAACCCCACCCATCCCCCCAGTTCTTGACCCAGAGTCACTCAGACACAGGGCCACTTCTCCCATCCCTCTCCCTCCCCCATCACCCCAATCGCATCCTCATAGCTATGGCACTTCCTAAATCGCCAGGTTCTTACCGCTGAGCCCGCAGCTCATGTCTTTCTCAGTCCGAGCCTGTGAGATAGGGAGGGTTTATTATCCCCATTTTGCAGATGGGAAGACGGAGGCCAATACAGGTCAAGTGACTTGCCTGACCACACAGCAAGCGAGGCTCAGGGCTGAAACCAGAAGCCAGAGCTCTTCCCTGTGAGTCTACGGCTCCTTCCACTTTACAACCCAGAGGACTTTGTATAGCCTGCCTTGGGGCACTTTCTAGAACATGTGGTCCTGGGGTCATTTGGGTGCTGAGTGTGGGGCTGGCACCCCGCAGGTATTCTGGAGTTGCTTGTCAAACCCTGCTTGTGCCCAACCCCCCACTGCACTGGGAGTTCCCTGCGGGAGAGGGCGACTTTTAACCCTTTCCCCTCCCCGCCGCTCCTCCCACGCTGCGCAGCGCGGAGAGAGGAGGCGTCTGGAGAGTGTATTAAGTGGGTGCCCAAGCGTGACAGAGAGCAGCTCTATCTGCCCCGTCACCCCCCTGCCACCTCATGTGCCTCTCCTTTTGCCCCTGTCTCTGGGGAGCCTGTTTTCTACTCTCCTGCTTCTCCCTGTTTCTAGGAGCCTCTTAGCTTCTTGCCGGGCCTTGCTCCCTCCAGGCCGCCTGTGTCCACTCCTCCCGCGGAGCCGAGCCACAGGCTCACATCGCTGGGCACCCGGGGTGGCGGTGGGTCTTCTGGGGGGGCCGCTCTGCGCTGCTCCCTGGCCCGCCTCTTCCGTGGCCAGTCTGGTGTTCGGGGTGGGCACAGCTGGAATGGAAGGAGCCCTGGCCGCAGCCTCTGCGCTACACACTGGGTGACTGCTCAGTGCTGCGGGCGTGTGCTCTGGGTTAAGCCGGTCCAGGCTTGGCTTCTCATTTTGCTTCCCGTTAGCTGCGTGATCTGGGACGAGTCACGGCACTTCTCGGAGCCTCAGTTTCCTCATCTTTTAAACAAGGTGATAATAGTACCTGCTTCCTGGGATTTTGGAGGCTTAAGTAAGTTAATACTCCAAAGTGCTTAGAAACAGCTTGGCAATTATTGGTTATTACTCTTCTCTGGGCCTCAGTCTCCCCAATAAAGAGGCTGTGCTTACTGCTCTCCAAGCCCTCTTGGGTCTGCCATTCCGGGATTGAAGCTCTGGGCAGTCGTGAGATATTCTTATTTCTTTCCCTTTGTGGAATTCTCAGTGCGGGGTCATATGCAAGATTAATAAATACATGAATAAAGAAATAAATAATGCCTTTCATTTGTGCAGTGTTGAATAGCTTTCAAAGTGCTTTCTCATCCATTAATTATCTCTGTCGAGTCTCACGCAGGCCCTGCGAAGTAAGCAGCTCGGGGATTAGTGCTGTGTTTTCGGATGAAGAAAGAGAGCTTCCGAGAGGCAAAGTGACTGGCCCAAGGTCATGCAGCTATTTGACGTGGGATGAGAAGAGGCAGGGGTGGGGTGGTCTGGGTGACGGCGGGCAGAAGGAGATATGGGGGTGAGGAAGGAGGTATGTGCCAAAGCCAACCTTAGAGTTTTGGGATTGCTCCTCTCGCTTTGGGGCTCCTTGAATATCTGATGTCTGGGGAGTTTTCTTTTCTCTACTGTGATTGGGTCAGTGGCTGGGGCTCAGTCTAACCTTTGGCTAACAATCAGCAAACTCTTAGGCAGCATTTATAGAGGTACGGTGCTCAGAGCAAAGGAGGTGATAACCCACTCTGTGCGGGACACCGGTGTCTGGTCCCAGGCACTGCACTTGGAGATGGATTTTGACAAACTAGAGGTGAGTGGTGAAGAGTCTGAACCCCGAGCCATCTGGGGCAAAATAGAAGGAACTGGAATTTGGGGGAAAAAAGGCTGGGGAGTTTCTGCACTGTCTTCACATATTAGAAAGAACCTAAACTTGCTCCCGGGGCCCCAGGAGACAGAAGCAAGACTGACGGGTGGAAGATACCAGCAGAAAATGTTATTGCAACAGGGGAAGAGCAGGTTCATTTCTCCTGTGAAACAGTCTTGGACCCTCCACCTTCCCCCCGCCCTGGCCCACTGAGGCTCCCCTCTCTTCCCGCCCCCTCCCCCCCATGAAGCCCTTTCCAGGCTGCAAGTTGGGCGGGCCCACATGCTTGTCATTCTTCCCAGGAACTGAGAGCTGCCTGCCGGCTGGGCCGCTCACTAGGCAAGCCCCGCCTGGGGTGCAGGCTGACCGTTGAGGTCCCTCCCAGCTCTGAACAGAAGTCATGCAAGGCTCTGTGCAGGGAAGGCCCTTGGGGAACCAACAGGGATTGTTTTTGAAGACAAGGGTGGTGTAGAATTAAAACGCTCTCCCGGCCCGGAGCGGCCGAATGTTGAGGGCCAGGGTCGCGGAGGACTCGGTCAATTTGGGGGTAGGGGAGGGACCATGGAGACGCGGGGAGGGAGGTTCTGGATCTGAAAAGCAGATAGGAAATGAGAGAATTCCAAGTCTGGGAGAACGAGGAGACGTGTGTGCCCCGACACCATCTCTTCAGGTCCGGGGCGCCACTTGGGGCCTGCGGGTTCTCTCAGCCCCGGCGCTCACCCGCAGATGAAATAAAAACAAGGCGATTATCGTGGGTGTTTGGAAATTCTGAGCTTCCCCTTGGAGACCACGCCGGCCGGTGGCAGGAATGGATCTTTGAGAGAGTGAGGACGAGAAAGGCTTAAAAAAAAACCCAGCTTGTCAGCAGTAATCGGCTCCTGCTTGGCTGTCTCTCCGCTGGGGTCCAGGCTGCCGCACAGGGAGATAATTTGCCTCTAAGAGGCTTTACAGCTCCCGTCGCCATCTAAGGATGGGAACACCGTTGCCTGCTGCCCTGACTTGGTGCTCTGTGGCACCTCCATCCTCCTCTGTCACCCCACTTCTGCAGGGACAGGCAACCTGCCAAAAGGCTCTGTCTCTCTCTCTCTGATGCAGTTTTTCTTTCTGTCTCTTTCCCTTATTTCCCACCCCTGCCATGGCTCTGGGGCTCCCTGGTTCTCCTGATGTCCCCCTAGCCCCATGGCAGTGAGGACCACACAGAGACAGGGGACAAGGAGTGGGAGGGCAGGGGTGCAGGTGGGTGCTCAGCACTCGTATCTCTCCCCAGCCTCACCGGGGTCTGGCTCGGATTTAGCAAATAAAAACACAGGACAGCCAGTTAACTTGAATTTCAGATAAACAACCAATGCATTTTAATATAAGCATATCCCATGCAAGATTTGGGATATGTTTATACTAACTGTGAGTTATTATTTGTCTGAAACTCAGATGAACTGCTGTCCTGCATTTTATCCGCAACCCTAGCCTTGCCTGCTCCTTCCTCCTGCCTCTGGGGAGGACTCCGAGTGTCCCCCTGGCTGGGAGGCTTCGTCCCAAATCCTAGTCCCAACCACTTATAGATAAGGACAGTGGCCCCACCTCCCGGTAATGGACAGACCATGATAACTGATGGCCTTTGGGAAGCTTCAGGGTGGCCCCCGGGAATCGGTGATTGCTGCCATCACGGTCTAAGAAGGATTTAGGTGTATAAACATATAGACATTGCAGACTGACCAGGCTAAGGTCCTTCAGCGCTCTGCTAGCAGAGCAAGCCTAGGCTGAGGCCTCCTGACTCCTCGTACAGTGCTCTTCTTACCCCATGCTCTTCCCAAAGCAGCCAGCTTAGTTGCTGCATTTCAGTTGGGAAAAGGTGGGGGAGGGTGCAGTGGTCACGGCCGAGGAGGGGGATGGAGACTCCACTTGGGACACACCCAGGCTCTCGTTTTTGCCCTCATAGCTTCCCTCCCTCTGCCCGCTCCCAAGTCCGCTGCCTGCCGCAAGCCCCGCGTAGTTGAGGAACATCCTTTCCAGAGTGCATCCTGGTAGAACCTTTGGCTGCTCCATTAATGTTAAGCTGAGAGCACACAGGTCTGGGGCTGCAGGTGGGAGCTCATGCAGTGACTTTTTGGGGCTCGATTCAACGCCTGCTGCTCTGAACAACGCCCTCGGGTGGATGTGCCCAGAGATGGAATGGCGCTCAGAGAAAAGGAGGAGGTAACCCACTCTGTGCTGGACACCCGAGTCCAGTCCAGGGTGCTGCACTTCGAGATGGGCTTTGACAAACTGGAAGTGGGTGGCGAAGAGTCTGAACCCCGAGCCACCTGGGGCAACGTGGAAGGAACTGAACTTGGAGAAGACAGGCCGGGGAGTTTCTGCACTGTCTGCACTGTCAGAAAGAACCCGGGCTTGCTCCGGAGGCCCCAGGGGGCAGAAGCAGGTCTGGTGGGCGGAAGGTCCTGGGGCCGAGCATGGGCCCTCCTTTGCTCAGAAGCAGGGGGAGTGGCTCTGACTCTAGTCTCAGTTCTTCTGGGTGGCCTTGTGCAAGTCACCGGCTCTTTCTGAATCCCAGACCTCGCTAGATTATATCTAAGGCTCCTTCCAGTGCAGAGTCTCACCTGTGGTCCGTGAGTTGACCCCACTGTGAGCAAGCTGAGGTCAGAGATCCTGCCTCGTTCTGCTTTGTACTCCCCAGCCCTCTGTCTTGCTTCACAGGGCTGTGTTCATTGTTGGGGCATAAAGAAGAGGGAGATGCGTTTGTGCAAAGCACAGCTCGAAAGCCCCTCCTGCCTGAAGCCCATTGGGGTGCTGTCAAGGAGGAGTCCTTCCTTCCTGTCTTGTGCACTATGAACTCTAGCCCCGATCCACGTGGGTGGGGCCACCGAGACCTTTCTGACCCAGACAGATGAGCCCAGCCCCCACTGCTGTTGCCCCGCGCCCGCCAGGCTGAGCGTCCCTCTGCCCCAGACGCACCTGATCTTCACCCACCGTCGTCCGCCTTGCCCGTGATGCCATTTCTCTTGTTTGAGTCCTAACTTGTACCCGCTCATCCTTTAAGACTCAGCTCAAATGCCTCTGTAAAGCCTTCCAACCCTGCCCCATCATTCGGCTTAGTTACTTCCTTCTGGATGTCCTGGGGGAGGGCTCCTGTCCGCATTATATATAGCACCCACTGTGCTGCGTGGCGGGGTGTCTGTCTACTCACCGTCTCTCCCGCTCAGCCGTGAGCTCCTCAAGGACAGGGACGATGCCATATCCGTCTCCCCACCCACAGTTCCCAACGCACACACGCGACTCCCAGAGTCCTTCTCATCCTCCGTGTCTTGGTGCCCGTGCCCCACCTCGGTGAGCCCTCCCTGCCACCCGTTTCGAAAAGGGTGTCATTTTTCTCTTACGGCACCCTGTTTATTTGCTTCAAGGAAAATCATGATCTGGAATTTAAGTGCAAATTTGTTGTTGATGTGTTTGTTTTCTGTCTCTTCCTCTGGAATAGGAGCCTGGTGACTTTGCCTGTCTTGTTCGATGCTGTATTTCCAGCACCCAGAGGGGAGTCTGGCACACAACACGCACGTAGTAAAGATTTATTGAGTGGATGGGTGAACGAACGACCGTAAGTTCCTAAAGGACATCCATCGCTTTGCCAGGTCAATATCCACCCCTCCTCCTGCTGGTGGCGACGCTGTGATTATCCGTTGGGAGCTACCCTCTTCCTCCCTCCGTCTGTGCTGCTGAGTGGGTCTGACCTTGTCCACAGTCACAGAGCCAGGCCCACACCCTCGGCCTGGCCCATCACGGCTTCCCTTCTCCCTGACTGGTACTGGGCACGGGGCCAAGCTGTTCCAGGGAGACCCAATCCTGGGACACGTGCTGCCAACGTGGCGGGATGTAAGCCTGTTGTTGCCGGCGGGAGAGCCTGTCTGGGAATGGTGCCCACACAGAAGGAAGCTGATTAAGAGACAGACAGATTCCTGATGACATCATTGGAGCACCTGGATCCAGATGTGCCTGAAGCCAGCCCCAGACTTTCTAGCTCCACAGGCCAATAAATGCTCTTTTCTGCATAAGCTGATTATAATTGTAATTTATTATTAGAACTGGAATAGTCCTCATTAATACCGATCAGAAAAGTGTCTTAAATCTTTTTATTGTCCTCTAGCACTTAACAGGGCCTGGTATACAGTAGGCACTCAATAAATGTTTTGCAGGAATAAATGACTGCAAGCACTGAAGGGGATGGATCGTGTCTAATTCACTTTAAAACATTTTCCTTCTTCTATCCAGGTAGGTGTTCAGCACACACTATGCATGCAATGAGTGTTGGTTAATCCCAGCTGGATGAGATTGATTTTTCTTCTCCTCTTCCTTCTTCTCCATTAACTCCCTGTTAACAGCAGCCACTGCCTCTCACTCCCGCCCCCTCGATGGCTCCTGGATTCTCATTCCCTCCTTCTTCTTTCAGTTAATAATCCCAGTGATTTGTAATTTATCACCCAGAATAGGTCCACGTCCTCAGTCTCGAGATAACCTGGGAAAAAAGCGAATACTAATAAATAAAATCATAGGTGTTGTGTAACAAGGGCTAATGGAGTTTCAGCCCCTGTGTTGCTTATACAAACTGTTTTGTTCTACCTTACTTTCCAGAGAGGGAAAGGGGGCATAGCGCCTGGAAAAGTCCCCTGCTAACACCTCACTCCTCACCACCTCGGGAAGCAGGACATGATATCATGAAACGGCAGCCATGGGGAGGATGCTCTAGTCTCCCTTGGGTTCTCCTAGTGTGGACACCAACTAGCCACTAAAAAGAAACTTTTATCGTCATACATTTTGAACACATATAACGTAGAGACAATAATTAACGATTCACCATATACCCATCAATCAGCCTCGATCAATTCACGGCAATCTTATTTCATCTCTGTACCCACCCACTCCCTCCTTCCCACCCCGATTACTTTCAAGCGTGACATTTTATGTGGCAATATTTTAATCTGTATTTCTAGAGGATAAAAACTCTTTTAAAACCATAACCAGTAGACCACTGCCACCCTGTGATGGGTGGTTGTCGTCATGACCATCAGTGAACCATGACTCTCAGTGTCTGTGAAGTCCCTGCCCACATTGATGTTGGGCTGGACAATGTGACATTTCTTGGCTAGTGGGACAAGCACAAATAGAGTGCAAGGCAGAGGCACAGAAGGCAGAATCCTGAAGAGTGAAAGACCACAGGTGGGGAGGGAGAGAACCAGAGAGAGAGAGGCACAGCCATTGCTGCCGAGGCTCACATATGAGCCGTTCCAACCACATCACGTGGGGTAGATATGAGCCATATAACAGGTGACACTGCCCATACTGGAGACTGGCAGAATTATGAGTAAACAAAACAGTTGCTGATTTAAGCCGTTAAACTTTGGGGTGGTTTGTTATGCCTCAATAGCTAATCGATGCACACACCAAAAACTGAACAGTAATTCTTTAATTTCATCAAATGCCTCATCAGGGTTGAAATTTCCTTCATTGTCTCATAGACTTTTTTCTTTTGCACTTTGCTTGTTATTATTAGGATCCAACAAGGTCTATATATTTTGATTGATTGATACGTCTCTTAAGTCTCCTTTAATCTGTAGTTTCCACTCCCAAACTTTCTTTATTCTTCCACTCTGGGTCTTTTGTCCTGTAGATTTTCCCACAACCTGATTTTGCTGAATGTTATGGTGCCATGTACTGGTTTCTTTGTCCCTAAATTCCCTGTAAATGGGCAGTTAGATGAGACTGGAAGCTTGATCAGATCAAGGCTTGATTTATTTTTGCCAAGGCCGCTACGCGGGCGGTGGTGTGTTATTCCACCAGGAGGTACCAATGTCTGGTTTTCTTTCTTAGATCTACTGATGCATTAGTTGTTACAAAACTATACAGCAGTTATTCATCCTTCACTAATCCTTTATTTATTATAATTTATTTGTCATTGTTTAGTACTGTAATGCCCCAAAATAAATTTCTTCTCATAAAGTTATTTGGTTACCCGGTGGTATCATTTATATAGGAAAGGCAGGATAAATGTTTGATTCTTTCTCTTTATTTTCCAGTTTTCAAAATAATGAGTTGGTTCCCTAGCATCCTCCAGAGATGACCAATGAGGTTTATTGTATTTTTTAATATCATAGTAGACTCACGAATTTAAACATTTTGATGTGTTTTAATACAGGGTAGCTATCATCCTTATTAATGCTGAAATTACACCATCTTTGACCAAGGGAGCCTATTCAAGTTGGCGCCCTTGACATTTTGACACAAACTCAGTAATCTTTGGTAATGTTTAATAGTTTCTTTATTTCTGGCTTAAAGACATTCTGGCTTATTTTGTACTTTTTCCTGCACTGGTTTTAGAATTAGCCTTTTTTTCCAAGGATACTTGGTTTCTTTTGACATAGTTATACATGGTATTACCTAGGTTAACTGTGATAGAGACAGCTTTGATGGGCTTTTTTGTTAGATCGGAAATGCCAAACATTTTCTAGCAGGTCAAGTTGCTTGGCACAGATAAGTGGTCTTCCCTGAAATAAATTTGGAAATTTCTATCAGGTAAGAGTGTATCATTCTTGTGTTTGCAAAAAGCAATGGCCAAGAGAGATGATACTTCTTGGTGAACCACTATTTTCCATGAAGAAGAAGAAATCCTACCTTTGCAAGCCAAGTAGTCAAAGAAAGTGTGAGTTCAGAACTGGTTGGGTCTATGTACTGGGAGGCTAGAGATGGGGAGGTAGTGGGGAGCATGATTTGGGACTTCAGTCCTGTTTGGGGCCCTTGGAGCTAAGTCGTCGAATGTACAGTCTACCTGGGGAGGTGAGCTGCCCTCGGAGGAGCAGAGGTACCTGGGAGTCCCCCTGCATCAGGTCAGAATCCTGTTTCTATTACTAACACCTGGGCAGTTAGCTTTGCTCAGGCCCACTTTTCTCTGCTGAGGAGTGGAGATAACCTAACTACTTTCAAACACATTTTGAGGATGAAATGAGATGATTGCATAGAGACAGCAACGACGTGAGCTGCTCAGCCTGGGCTATTTTCTCTTGCTTTTCCCATGCTTGCTGTGAGCTCTACTGCTTGCAAACTTTTTCCATCTGCTTCTTTCCCCAAATTAAAGTACTGTATGTGTCAAAAAGCCCTGTCACTGCTCTCAGGGGACTGAGGTTGGGGGTGAGGGGGGGGAGGCAGTGTGAAACCTTTACCCAGAGCCTCTGGGCTCCCAAAGTGTGTCCCCAGGCTCACACAGCCCCATGTGGGGCTCAGCAGGGTCTGGTATCTGTTCCTGCTTGGGACATAGGCTGGTTCAGGTTTTTCCTGACCTCCTACCCTAAATGATGATGCCAGCAATTTTTTTTATTAGCGATGGGATCTCACTAGGTTGCACAGGCTGGATTTGAACTCCTGGGCTCAAGGGATCCTCCTGCCTCAGCCTCTCGAGTAGCTGGGATTAGAGGCGCGCCCCACCATGCCCAGCTCAGCAACAATAATTATAGGTAACGTTGACTGAGCTCTTTGTATGTGCCAGGCTCTGTTCTGAACATTGTATATGTGCTTCTATTTATTCCAGCCACCATCGTCTCCCTTCTAGATCATGCAGTAACTTCCACTGGGCTCCCCGACTTCACCCTTACTGCCCCACCATCTATTCTTCCCAAACTGCCCAGAGGGATCCTTTCAGAACATGAGTCAGGGCATACCACTCCTCAAAGGCGTTCACTGACTTCTCCTCCTACTCTGAATAATAGATGATGCACAGGCAGGGGACATCTCCAAGCCCCTCATCATCTGGTCTTTCACTATTTCTCTGCTCTTGTTTTTACCCTTCCCCCTCCTCTGTAGCAACACTGGCCTCTAGGCTGTTCCAGAACTCTGCCCAGCTCACTCTTGCCTCAGAGTCTGCCCAGGCTGTTCCCTCTGCGTGGACTGCCCCCTCCCTACCCTGTTCTCTCACTGTCTTTGGGTCTCTGCTCCTTGGTGAGGTCCCTCTGGATCATTCTCTTAAAATAGCACTCTCCCAGTCCTGTCAATTTCTAGCCCCTTTTCTTTATAATATTTCCACCGCCTCCTGCATTATATATTTGCTTCCTTGTTATTATCTGTCTTTGCTCCCTCCAATGTAAACTCCACGAAAATAGGAATGTTTATCTGTATATCAAGCACATAAGACAGCGACAGGTGCATAATAGAGAATCAATAAATATGTGTTGAGTGAATGAATGAATATCAACTCACGTAATAATCTCAATAGGTATGACTATGTTTCCAGTTTTTTTTTAATAGATGAAGAAGCCAAGGCAAAGCTATAACCCACCTTAAGCAGCAATTTTCTCAAGATAACACAGCAAGGAAGGGGAAAGATGGGATTGGCTGATCCAACTGGAAAACTCTGAGACTCCACGTGCCAAGCCCACCTCTTTCCTTCCTTCCTGTCCACCGTGGTATTTTACAGGGATTCCCACATCCCCCTGGCATTCTGTCCCGACCCCATGTCTGCCTGTCTGCCCTGGGAGTCAGATGAAGGAGAAGGGAATCCGAGGCCTCCTCGATCTCCACGCTGAGCAGCCAGCCCCACGCCTGCCGCCTCCCTGCCACTCCGAGCCCACTCAGGCCGTCGGGGCAGAAGGATCCACCACCTCTGCAGACTCACCTGCTGCAGACAGAAGACGAAGAAAGGTGAGGGGAGAGGAGGCAACCTTGATAATTTCTTCACTGTTCCTGAAAGATGTCCCATCTCCATCCCAGAGACCGAGAGGCCCAGGGATGGAAGGGAGCGGGGTCTGAAGCAGAACGGTTTGACTGGGCCCATGTGGTAACCCATTTTAACATGCCCAAATGGCCACATTAACATTCTTTTTGGCTTTGTGTTGTCCTTTTTTAAAAATTTATTTTTAGATTTACATCCAGAAAAGTCTATTCTTTGTACTGTACGGTTCTATGGGTTTTAACAAACGTATAATGTCACGTATCCACCACCCCAATCACGAAGCAGAATACTCTGACACTCCCCGAAATTCTCTTGTAGTCTCCCTCTCCCCTCAAGCCTCTCCCTCATAATCACTGATATCCATCCTTACAGTGTTTCTTTTTCCAAAAAGGCACACACGTTAAGTGGAAACATACAGTATAAAGCCTTTTGGGTCAGAATTCTTCCACTTAGTAAAATGCATTCGAGATTCATCTATGATGTAGTTGGATGTATCAGTAGTTGGTTCCTTTTTGTTGCTGAGTAGTTTTCCATTATACAGATATATTATATAGCTTGTTTATCCAGTTCCCTAGGGAAACGCACTTGAATTGTTTCCAGTTTTTGTCTATTTTGAATAAAGCTGCTATAAACATCCATATGCGGATTTTTTGTGAACATACATTTTCATTTTTCTTGGGTAAATGCCTAGGAGTAACATGCTTAGCTTCCATAGTTAACTTATAGTAACTTATCAAGTTAAGCACATGGCCCAGTAATATGCTTCACTTTATAAGAAACTACCAAATTGTTTTCCAGAGTAGCTGTACATTTTGTTTCCCTACCCGCGATGTATGAGAATTCCAATCCTCAGCAGTACTTCATATTGTCAGTTCAAACATTTTTTAAGCCGTCCTAGTAGGTGCATTGTGGCCTGTGACAAATGATGGGGAGCATCCTTTTATGTGCTTATTTGTCATCCCTACATCTTCTTTGGTGGAGCATCCAAATACCCCTATATCAACATGCTCTTTTATTTGTGTTAAATTGTCATGTAGCCCAAGAACTTGGCTCCCTCGCCTGAGGCATCTAGGAAAGCTCATTGTTTTAAGGTTGCTCCATCAAGAACCTTTGCCAAGTATTGCAAAGATTGGGGGCAGGGAGGGGGGGCGGTTGTTATTCCTAACTGAGAACCACGGCAGAGCTATATTCTATTTTTAGGAGCCCGATCTAGTCCAATCCAATTCTCTGCTTCTGTAAATAAGAAAACGGAAGTCTAGAGAGGAGAAGATTTTGCTCAAGATCCCACAATGAGAATGTTGCTGAATTGGATCAAGACCTCAGATTGAGTGACTTCATTTTTAGAGGTCCCAAGCTCTCTCTGCTGGAGATTTTAGCTGTTGTGTAAGATGCTCAGGACATATATGTGGTCCCAATCCCTGGCAAGTTTTTGGGAGAAATGGAAGTGATGCAGGAGCATTTGAGGAAGAGAAGATGCCTACGGACACGTGTTTCCGGGTTGCTGAAAATGCCGGAGGAAACGGAGAGAAAGGATGCAGTTGGTTAAGCAAAGCTTCCTGGAGGAAGGGAACCCTGGGGTCTGGTCTAGAAGGGACACACAAAGTCCACGTGTTGGTTACTGTGGCCATGTGTGCGAGCTCCACCTCATATGGGGCTGTGTATACCAGGTGTGCTCACAGCACCTGCGACAATGATCGTTTTCCTTGTGTATACCGTGGCGATATACACAAGCAACTATAAGGCTCAAAGTGAGTTTTTGCTTCATATATTTTTGCTGTGAGTTTTCAGCCCTAGCTTAACCCTGAATCTTCTTCATCGCCCTTATCTCCTGGGCCTCGGGAGGAGAGCACCTAGGTGACCCCTCCCTTAGCCCAAACTGTAGCTGCCAGAGCTTAAAGCCAGTGAGCAGCGAGCTTCTCGGATTTGCTTCTAGTTGAAATCAATATTTGCTGAGAAGAATGCATCTTAATTTCAGCGGCCGGTTCTCAGGGCGAGAATTGCTCTAAAACAAACCTCCAAACCCGCAGACTTAATGCGTCCTAGTTCGGTTGTTTAGTAAATCTCTCTGTACAGAGAAAAATCCATTAGCTGTCGGGGGCAGGGACGGGGGTGGGGAGCGGGAAAAGTGAGCCAAAGCCCGAATGAGGCCTCTGCAGCAGAGATGGGGGACTGAGAGCCCAGGGGGACCCACGTATGTCTTCAGCCACGTCCCCAGGTTGCTGCAAGCAGGGAGGCACCTCCAGCGTGTCACTGGTAGAATGATTGGGAAGTGGAACGAGACCCCCTTCCCCAGTGCCTGCCTGGGGAAGTGTTTTCTAATTGCCAACTGTCCCGTTCTAAATCTACAAGGAGGCGATCGATTTTCTTTTCAGCAGGGCTGGGGGAAAGCAATCATTTACCCCAGAACATGGGCTTTAATGAATCCGTGAGACATATGAGGTCACCCTGATTACATCTTCCCCTGACAGCCTGGGATGGCTTCGCAGCTCTCAGAGGACTTACTGAATCAGGAGGTTCTCAGAATCCAGTTCCTGCCCCTGCTCCCCTCACTCTGCTGAGTCAGGCTGTGTTTTGGGCTTTTCCATCTGGAGGGTAGGAGGCTTGGGTGCAGGCAACGAGAGCCACGGAGACAGCTGTGGGCTCTGGAGTCACAGTGATTCTGTGAGTTGGAGCCCAGCTATGCCGCCTGCTACCTGTGTTTCTCTAGGTAGCAGATTTCACCTCTTGGAGCCTATTTCCTCAAGAATCCCTGTAGGGTAGAGGTGTCATCAGGATTCAAGGTCATGTATTTAAAGCATCAGGCATATAGTTGGTGAGCAAGATGAGGTAGCAATAATGGCCACTTTAGCACCTCAGTTTATCCTCTCTGTATAATGGGCTGAATATTATCAGTTTCACAATGAAAAGAGGAAAGAAAAGGGGAAGGATAAACCAACTATGGCATAGAAACCAGCAAGAAATGGTAGCATGCAGGTCCTTCCACGGTAAAATGCTAGAGATCAGAAATAAACTCAACAGATAGGAATGAGATCTGCAGGAAATGGAGGGAAAGCCTGTCCCTCGGTCTCAGAAGAGTGTGTTAGAATCCCGGACTATTGGCTCCACATTAGGATCTTACATGTTCAGCTCTTCTCTTAATTTTACAGCAGGGGCAGACAACACTCAGAGAGGGACAGAAACTTACCCGGAGTCTCCAGCCAGCTGGTAACAGTGCCGTCTCAAATCCAGAGCTACAGACTCCCGGTCCCCAGCCTTTTCTCCCTTAGTGGGCTCCCAGCTTGGAAGCTGAGGTGGTGCTGATGGAGCGGGAGGAGGGAGCAGGGAGGGAGAGGTATTTTTACCTTGAATTATTTTTATTAAATGTCACAACGGCCTCGCAGCACTTGGGATCTGAGTAGACAAATCAATGAAAATAATTACAGCGAACATCCTGCCTTCCCACTTCCCTCCTCCTTCCACTCCCGCAGCTCCCTGGACTCGCGGAGAGCCTGGCTAGCTCAGCCTTGCACTGGGGCCCCGGCGGGGAGCGAGGGCAATGGCCCCCTCTGACCTCTGCCTTCTCTTCACTCTGTTTGCAGGCAGCTCTGCCCGACTCAAGGCTCGAGTCTTGGAAACAGAAGCGGCTCCAGCAGCAGCAGCAATAGCAGGAAAAATGAGGCAGAGGCCAGAGAGAGACAAGCAACTCCTATAGGGACTTGCACACTGGGAAGAAAGCTTTGCTTCTCAGAACCCATTTATGGCTTAGAAATAAACCTTCAGACACGCCCTATAATTCTAGTCTGGTGACAAGATTAATTAAAGCCACATGAATGAAGTCTTCAGGAGTTACTGATCCAACCATCCATCCATCCACCCACCCAGTGACCATTTACTGCGGATCTATAGGAAATGGCATTATGGCGGCAAGGGTCTGATAGCCCTGATTCAAATTCCCACTCTGCCATTTCAGAGTTAGCGGTGTGTCCGGGATGTCTTCTATCCGCCCTCCAGATTCACTCGCCCCTGCCTGTGCCAGAGAAGTTGCCTGTAGGGACTACATGGATGGGCTCTCTTGCCTCCTGGCTTCTGGTTGGGTTTGTCCCATGGAGAGCACCAGTAGGAGATGGGAAGGGAAAGGAGAGAGAAGTTGGGGTGTTTAATTCACCATCTTCCTCCCTGTGGGGTACCTAAGCCAAAGGCTGTGGCCGTGGACAGGTGGCCCTTTGCACACAGACCCTTCCATCTTTGGGTGCTGGGAGTCTCCCCTTCAAGTAAAGCCACCTGTAGTTACCTGCCCCCAGGTACTTCCGTATCCCTGTGGTTTCCTTATGCCCTGTCCGTCCCTTTGCAATACATTTTTTATTAAACTTTCCCCGTCGGCTTCCGCTGGGACCCTGCCTGATACACTGTGTGACCCTGAGTACGCTATGTTACCACTCAGTTTCTCCATGGGTGAAACGGGCAAATAAAATCTGCTTTGCAAGATTATGGCGAGGCCCAGGGAAGACAGGTGATGTGCCCAAGGTTGCTTAGCTGGCCAAGGGGCAGAGCTGAAAGGTGAATCCAGAGATAACTCGGCCACAGCCAGCCTCCTTGCTATTTGCTGGGATCTGTGGCCCCAGGGTGGTGGCCTTGGGCAACAGAGGATCACACTAGTGGACTCAGTGCCCTCTGCAGCCTCTCGGGATCCTCCTGGCCAGGGTGGCCTTGGCACCTTGGACTCATCACTCAGGTGGGGGCTCGAGGTGCCGTGACAGGGAGACGGTTAGCATCGTCCTTCCCGCTGCTGCGACAGAGTCTGTTAGGCAGGCCGAGCTGTCAATTCCACTCAATAGCAACGTTCGAGAAAAGGATGCCCTGGTGTTGGCTGACGTTGTCAAGGAAGTACTTGTCAAATTTCCTTCTTGACTGAGCAGATGGCAACGTAAAGTGAAGGGGAGCTGGTATTTTTTGTGCGATCTCCAAGTACCAGGCTCTTTAGAAATGAATTCTCTCATTCAATCTCCCAGCAATACATGAGGTAAGAATTTTCATCCCCATGTTGCAGGTGGGAAACTGAGGCATGGGAAGGTTAAACGTGCAGAGTCCACAGCTAGTAAGGGTTGGGGTAGGCGAGGCACATCTCAGACCCTGCTCTGTCTTCGTGCGGAGGCATCACTATTCCTGCAATACTAGACAAGCAGAAGCAAGCAATCTGTTGTATTTGCTCAGCAATTTAGTCTTGCATCTTCTGGGACCTCGGCCCATAAAACACATGTTCCCTCTCTCCCACATCTCCAACCTTGTTGTCTTCCTTGGCTCCTTCCCCTCCACATATAAGTGCGTCTAAGTCTCTCGTGTCCTTGAGATGCGAGCTTTCTCCACCCATCCCTACTCTTCCTTTTCCTTGCCCTGCTCCACTCACCTCCCCATCCTTCCTCACCTATAGGAGCTAAGCTTCTGTCCCCATCAAGCCTTGTCCAGCAAAGGCCACCTGTGCCTTCCTGGTTGTCAACTTCAATGGAATGATGTAGTTCTCATCTTCTTCACTTTCATTCTTGCATTTGACAAATATTGTTGAGTTCCTATTATGTGCCAGGCACGATTCTAGGTACTAGAGATAAAGCCATGAACAAAACAGAAACAAATCCCCACTGTCCTAGAGCTCACATCCAAGCAGAGTGGGGTGACAGACCATACACCATCACGTGAACAATGTGTCTGTGGCAGTCGGTACTATGGAGAGAACACAGCAGGATGATGGAGACAGAGAGTGGTGGAAGAGGCATGATGTTTAGGCGATCATGAAAAGACTCTTCAAAAAAGGTGGGATTTGAGCTGAGAACTGAAACCAAGTGAAGGAGGGAAGGAGACATAATGCAGGGTGGAGGGTTCCAGGGGAGGGAATCGCAAGTGCAAAGGCCCTGTGGCGGCAGCTCACTTGGAGTAGCAGGGGGGGCCACTGTTCCCAGAAGGAAGTGAGTCAGGGGCTGGCAGTAGGAGTTGAAGTCAGAGCTAACAGGGACCTGGCCATGTAGCCTTGCAGGCTGGGATGAGAACTTTGGCTGTTACTTTGAGTGAGAAAGGGAGGAATCGAAGGATCGGAGCAGAGAAATGAGTGGTCTGACATACGTTTAAAAGCATCCTTCTGGTTGCTGTGCAGAGAATAGACCAAAGTGGGCAAGGGTGTGACCAGGTCCCTTTGTCACGTGTGCCACTTGGGGCCACCTGCTCTTTCTTGCAGCTCGACGCCTCTCACCTGATTGCCTGTCTCTCTGACCAGTCCTTCTTGGTCTTAGGTGAGAGCTCCCGCCTTCCCTTTCCCCGCGGGTGTGCGGCTCTGTCCTTGGTCCTGACAGTCTTCAATCACTCCAGTAAGAATTCTTACTCCCTGGCTGCAACCGCCTGAACCCACGTGACTCTGGAATCCCTGTGCCCAGCCCAGGCTGCCCTTCAGGGCTCCAGGTGTGTTTATCCAGTTGTCCGCTTGACCCTGCCACACCTCAAGCACCCCAGACCACAATATGACCATAACCGAAATTTCTCTTTTGCCCCCTCAGTTCTGCTCCTTTCCCCACGTTCTCAGGCTCTGTGTGGTCCCCTGCGTTTCTCGGTCCTGCATACTGGACTCCTGGTCTTCATCTTATGTGGCCCTCTGCTTCCCCTCTTCCCGAGACCTCGTATCTCCCAGGCTAACCCCTCCCTCTCCACCTCCGCCACCGCTACTTCATTTCAAGCATGTGCCACCACTTACGAGGCTCGCCAAAGCCACTTCCCAGAGCCCTGTAACACCTGCAGTCTGCAGTCTCTCCCTCCCCCACGCTCATCTCTGCTCTACTCATCTTCCAGGGGCTTGGACTACAACATACATCTGGCTATGAGAGTTTCCTGTCAGAATTCTCCAGCAGACTCCAATTTATTTCCAGACGTTAACTCATATTTCCAGCTTCATCCTTCATGTTCTCTTCAAAGCATTTCAAGATCCAGCAGTTTCAAAACTTCTCACTGTTCCCCAGATTCCTCAGTGTGTCCACTCCTCTGTGGCTTTGTTTATGTGACTTCTCTGTCCTGGGTCTCCCCATCCCCCTGCCCCTGTTTCTGCTTGATAAACATCTTCATTTCCTACAAGATCTCACTCAAAGACCATATCTCTTAACAGACCTCCCTCAGACTTCCAGGTAGAATTATTAGCTCCCTCTTCCATAGCTCTGTAACCCTCTGTTCTTGTCTTTGTTTATTTATCAAACCTCAACTTGTGCCAGACACTGTGCTGTGATGTGTTTTCATAATTCTGGTCCTCAAAACAACTCTTCCCATTTCACAGGTGAGACAACTGAGGCTTAGAGTTGTTAAGTAATTTGCCCAAGATCTTCAAACACCCAAGGAGTAGGGGTAAAATTTGAACCCAGGTGTTCAGAATCCAGATCCTCCTTTGATAAGATGGTATTATAATTTGCTCTTATGTTTCTTCCCCCACTATGTTCCTCAAGAGCAAGGGCCATAGAGAAAACTCTATCCCCACCGCCTAGCATGGTGCTTGGCACATAACAGGAATCTACCTAGTGTTTGTTGAGTGAATATGTGAATGTGTGCACATACAAATAAGGAACTACAGATGCCTTCCCTGTCCATAATCCCATGGAATCCTCATAGCAACCATAAAAATGATCATTAACAACTTCCTTTCACAGCTCAGGAATCTGAGGCTTGGAAGCATGAAAGAAAGTCCTGTGGCTAAGAAGAGAAAAAGGCAGAGTCACAGCTTTCCTGTTTCTTTAGATTTGAGAGATCCAACACTTCAGAGCTTCAGGGTTGGGCTAGGACAGTTCCAGGAGCAACTCGCCAAGAAACAAGAAGTTCCCCGAGAGGATGAAGTCATGTTTCCAGAGCTAAGAAAGCCAAGGTTCTTACTGTGTCCTCCAAGGGAGGGAAATGAAGAGCACAGCTGCAGTCCTCACTGGCTCCGGGTGACCAGGGAACCCAAAGTCAGTCCTGCCGGGGGGTTCAATTCTCCCCCACAAACATCCACGGAGCACTGACCGTGTGCACGGTGTGTGCTGGGCCCGGCCAAGTCGCTGAGTTAATACCACTGTCTGGTTGTAACATCACGGGAAATGAACTCTTCAAAATAAAAAACAAGCAAAAATTTGCCATTGCGAGTAGAGGGGGAAAAAAAAAGGATCATTGTTGATGCATATTAAGTGTATTTGACATTGTGTATAATATATTTTCAATGCCAGGCAACTTGTTAGCTTCCTAATATGTGTATTCTGGGATGTTTGCAAATATGTTACAGAGCTCGGCAGACAGCTCCGCGGGCATTCTGGAGAGGCTGCTCTATTTTAAGCTGATGTCCGCTGTTCTCTGTGGTGTTTAAACTTCTGTGTCCCCTTGTTAACCCAGATCTGGGTTGGTGGCTCCTAGAGCAACTCATCTCACCATCATCCTGTTTTTTTCTATCACAGAACGACAGTGTAAACAGCTCCCCGTGGAGGGTGCCCTCCCACCCTTGGGCTGTCTTAAAATCCTGGAACACCAAGGCTGAAGGGGCCTGTCTAGAGCATTGAGTCCTATGGCCCATTTTACAGCAGGGAAAATTGAGGTCTGGAGAGGAAGTGCATGTACCTAAAGTCATCGGTGCGAGGTAATTCAGAGTGGGGCTCCATCCAGACCAGCCACTGCATGCCTGGACATTCTACCCAGTGGTCACAGCCTAGGGAAGAGGATTCATCCATTCCTCAAACTGCTGCATTTTTGGCAGAGGCCAGAACCAGAAATCGGGGAAGGAAGGAGGAGACAGCACCCATCTCCCAGGCCTCTGGCAGATGAAAGGCCCCGTCCTTGTCTCTACTTTCCTCCGGGCACACTGCCTTGCAGAGAAATGGGCACAGGTGCAGGCACCGGCCATAGGGCCTGCTGCAGCCGGGGTTGGAAGCCCTGTGGGGCAAATGCCACCCTGACCTCTCCCTGTCTGGCTGGCTTCCCGTCCTTGGGCCAAAGCGACAGAGCCTGGGGAACTCACCCAGAGCAAAGGAAATCCCCACTCGACTTGGTTTTCATAATCTGCCTGCAGATCTTGGCTGGTTAACCTGGTGGGTCATTTTAATTTTCCAGAAGCTTTTCGGCTTCCCTTGGATGCTTAATCAGATAAGGGGGTCTGTGTGTGTGTGTGTGTGTGTGTGTGTGTGTGTATGTGTGTGTGTGCACACGCACACATGTGCCTGGGCTCACTCAGCTCTCCTCCCCCTGTCCGTCCCCCTAGCTTGCTCTTGCGCACACTCTCTCTTTCTCTCTCTCCGTAATCACTTCCCATCTCTTCCAGAATGCTTAATGGAGTCTAGAGACAGAGGAAGGAGGATTTCGTCTCAAAGCAGGAGCCAGCCTTTGCACTTCTCTTCCTGTTATTTTGAAAGTCAATTTGGCGTTGGGAGCAAGAGATTCCTGGGGAGGGAGAGGGACTTCTCTCCCCTTCCCCTTTGCTCCCCTCTGGAAAGGGCACTTTTGCCAGCCCCTGCTCTGTTGTCACTGGTGCCATATAACTGCCTGAGCTCAGCGCTGTCTGTGGTCACTGCTGTCTTCAGACGGAGGGGAGCAGAACACATGGAGAAGTATAATTGGAGGAGGGGAATGCCGGTGGCTGGCGGGTGCCCTGGCAATGCCCAGGGAGAAAGAGCCCAATATGGTGCCTCTAATAGCTTATCCCCTAATACTAGTTTTTGGGAAGGTGTCATCTTCCTCTCTGAGCCTGTCTGCCCAGAGATGCACAGCTCAGCTGCTGTCAGCTGCCTCCTCTTGCCCAGAGAATGCCCAATCCCCTTCTGCCACCACTCATCCTGATGATGTGCATTCTTCTCAGGCCTGGGGCCTTACCCTCCCGGGGAGCGGGCAGGTTCTGCTCAGCACAGCAGAAGGGGAGGGAGGGGATTTAATGCTTTTTTTGCAAATCTTTTGTCCGTGCAACACTGTGTCTGACATGGTACTGGGCACACAGTAGGCATTTAATAAATGTTTGTGGTTCTAAACTGAATTATCTGTTTATGGCACTGGGCTGGACCAGATCATTTGAAGGCCATTCCAGCCTTAAGAGCTCTGAGTCTGACTGTGTGCTGCTATGTGCCTACAGTGTGCTCTGAGTCCGACTGTGTGCTGCTATGCACCTACAGTGAGCTCTGAGTCCGACTGTGTGCTGCTATGCGCCTACAGTGTACTCTGAGTCCGACTGTGTGCTGCTATGTGCCTACAGGGAGCTCTGAGTCCAACTGTGTGCTACTATGTGCCTACAGTGAGCTCTGAGTCCGACTGTGTGCTGCTATGTGCCTACAGTGTGCTCTGAGTCCGACTGTGTGCTGCTATGTGCCTGCAGTGTGCTCAGCACTGCGCTGGGCACTGCTGGGAACACAGGGTGCTTAAAGCACAGGTTCTGTCTCAGGGAGCTCGCCTCACAGGACCAAATGGAGAAGGAGGTGAAATCAAAGGGAGAATGCCAGGGAGAGCTCAGCCTGGATCAGCACCTCAGCACCTCTCATGTGTCTTCCAGAATCAAGGGACACCCACACTCTAAGGGCCCCTGGAGAATCATGTTGCCTGACTCCACCATTTACAAATGAAGGACCCGAGCCCCAGGGGTGATTTTCTCAGGGCTCTACATCAGTCTGAAACAGAGTTAGGAGGCAAACCCAGGGTGGAGGACTCCCAGCATAGTGCTCCCTCAATAATAGTAGGTTGCAAGTGGCCAGAGAGTTAAGACCTGGACACGAGAAATGCGATCGTGGTACAAAGTTGTGTCAGGCATAGTTGGGCACTTGGAGTGGACATGAAGTGCTCTAAGGGTTCAGAAACAGAAGCCATGCTCACAGCATTTGTAGCCTTTAATCGTTAATGGTTTATTTGTTCCTTCATTTGTTCATCCAGTCATTCAGCAAATACTTAATTAGCACCTTGCACATGCAAGCACAGGAAGTTAACCAGAGTTAACCAGAGGAAAAGAGCTTCCAGTCTTGTTCTGATTCCAGGTTGGCCACTGTTGGCTCCCACCTTGGGTCTGCCTCCCTGCCCCTGCTCTGCGAGAGTCCTATCAGCCCTCTGGATAATGTTCCTGCTCGCAGGAGACACACTCCTGAGCCCCCGTGGTCAGCACTTGTTACCTGGCCTGGCCTGCTCCGCAGATGGTGCTCAGACCCTTCGCCCAATGTGGCACATATACCAGGGCACAGTGAGTATGTGCACCCCCCAACACACCCAGCCAGGGAGGCCCGGGGTGTGCCCCGGCTTGGTCGTCTGCCCCTGTGGATACTGGCCAGGGGGAAGGACTTTGCTCAGTTCTGATTCCCTGGGTCATCTAGAACCCCTGTACTTCTTTCCGTGTCCTTAGCCATGTCCAGAACGGGACCACCTCTGTCCCTTGGGAGAGGGGAGTGTGAAAGAGCTCAGCTGAGAAGCTGGGCGAGCTCTGACCATTGACTGTGGCTCTTGAAAACTCTGTGATCAGGGGCCTATCCGGTCCTTCTGTTGGGGAAGCCACTTCTTCCGGGATAGGAGTTCTTCTAGGGAAGGGACCCTGTCTCCACGGCTGTCTGCCTACCTTTTGCTGCCATATTGCCCAATCTTCACCTGCTCACGTCTCTACGTTTCACCTGCCCCTGCACCTACTGGGCACCTGGACCTCCTCCCATTGGTGCTGTGATGCTGCTTGTTCTCCGATTGCAGCCCTCCGTCCTCTGGCCTGCAAGTCTCTGACTCAGAGCCAGTGGGGTGAAGCCAAGTCCCCAGGAATCTTCACGCCTGTCTGCCATTCTAAGTTCCAGGGAGAACAGGCAGGAGGAAATGGACCGATGCTCAGAAGCTCAAGGAATACCTTCCCGTCCTGCAGGGTGAGACCGTAGTGACCCTTGCGAGTAGTCACACACTGGCTAATAGCTCCCACCCCAGGAGTGGGAAGGGGGGAATTGGCAGAGAACCCGAGGGCCTGGAGTTTGGCTGGGAGTCTCTGAGCTGTTTGTTTAGGGGCCATGGGCAAAGGTGCCTGGCGGGTGCGAGGCACTCCTGGTCCCATTAGCATTGTCTCTTCCCAGCCTCCCTCCCCCTCTGCCCCATGTTCACTCTGCTTCCATTCTCAGCGGGTGAAGTGGAAAATAACCTGGCTCTTAGGGGAATGCGTGTCTCTGCTCCTTTCTCTGGCTGCTAATGGAACCAGCAGCTGTCCCCAGCCATGTGTGGCTGCCCTGACCCTCTGAGACTGGGGGTGGAGACCAGCCAGGGAAAAGGACTTTGCTCAGTTCTGTTTCCCACAGGGCACAGAGCTGACATCGTGCAGGGAGTGTGGAGAAATAGAGCAATTGATTTGGAGGTGGAGACTTGAGCATAAGAATCGCAGCTTCCATTTATTGAGCTCCTCCTGTGAGTTAGGCAGTATGCAGGTCCTTCTGGTTGCATTATCTCATTTAATCCTCTCATCAACCCCAGGAGGTAGGTAGGGATTGTTATCATCTTCCTTTGTAGGGACTGAAGCTCAGAGAGGTTAAGTAACTTGTTCGTAGTCACACAGCTAGAAAAGAACAGAGCTGGGAAATTAACTAGGATTGCCTGACTCCCAAGTCCTTTCCTGATGTTTCAGGAGGGTTCCAAAAAGGTACAGATGTGTTGTCACTCCTATAGCACAGTGTCACACACCTGATTCTGCCTGGGACAGGCAAGAAAAATGAACAAGAGGACTGCCCACCAACAGGACCCTTATACCAGTGGGAGGGGGTTACCAAGGCCACTTGAGACCCTAGAGCCAGAGAGACAATTGGGATCTTGGTCGAGGGTGCCAATCTTGGTTGACCTGGGTCATATACAGGAAATCAGTAGTGCACCTCACACCTTTTGAACTGTCTTTCAAGTTACTTTTGCCTTTTCCTTGTGGTCACACTATACAAATTGTGTGTCTGTATCTAGTCTTGGACGGGTCAACCACCTATGTTGGATTCATGAAATCCAACTCTAGGAAGACCCAGTGATAAGCCCCATGTTTAAGGGGTGAGGTGAGGTGAGGCTGGAAATGTCCGTGGAGGTGGACCATGGGCGTGTCAAAGCCAGCTGTAGCACGAGAGGACGGTGCAGTTCCGGGGAGCGGCCTAAGGCTGTGCAACCCTGCAGAGAGCTGGGGCCAGCTCAGCAGTGCCTGGTGCCTGGTGCTAGGCGTGGGCTCAGGGTGGCTGCTTGGTAGGGCTTCATGGGTGCAACACCCTGCATGCAGTAGGCGCTCAGTAAATACTTGGATCAAGAGCGAATGGGGTCCCTCCAGGGGAGTTATTATTCTAGCTTGGGAACGCCCCTTCCATAAGAAGGAAACGAAGGAACATTTTTTGAGCATCTACTATATATCAGGCGCCCTTCGAGAGAGACATTCTCACGTATGTCATCTTGGCTAGTCCAGGCTTTTTGTCAAAGCAGGACACGAGGAAGCTATAGATGATGCCCCAGAAGCCCCCACTGCCTGCAGAGGCATGAGTCCCTGCCACTTCCCCAGGTCTCCTGGGGACCCCCGTGGAGCCCATTGTCCACCTCCATCTTTGGCTTCCCCTCACTCCAACCTTCCCCTTTTGCACTGTGCTGGGAGGTCGCATGCATTCCCTGAGGAGGTAAGGTGACCAGCAGCCAGGCACAGGCAGATCACCCTTGTCATCTCCCTGTGGCGCTGGCGCTGTGGGCCTCAGAGTCTTGGTGATACGGTGAGGGGACCACAGGCTCTGGTCCATGGCCCCGAGTGAGCTCACGTCCCAAGTCCTGCTGGCTGCCATCCTGCGGACTTGCTGTGTGGTCTCAGGCCAGCCACGCCCCCTCCCGAGCCTGGTTTCCGGTTCTGAAAAGTAAAGGGCGTGAGGAAGGACTCAGCGATTGGCATTTCGACTTCGCAGGTCCCTCCCTGCCTGTCCGTTCTGCTCTGTGGTTTTCCCTCCCCTCGCCATGTTCACTGTGTGGGATTTGTGACTCCTGGCTCCACCCCTTTCTGGCCCTGTGACACTGGCAGGTTATTAACCTCCTCGAGCCTCAGTTTCTTCATCCGTGCAGTTATACTCACCTTGTAGGTTGTCGTGAGGGTTAAATGAGATAGTGTGTGGAATCACGTAAAGTGTTCAGTCCAGTGCCTGCTGCAGGGCAGGTGCCCAAAAGAGGCTTTAGTCCTCTAGTCCTCCCCCCTCCTCCTCACCATCATCATTGCCTTCATCAGGGAGCAGGACCGGGATCTCCCCAACCCCCAATCACCCTTGGCTCTCCCTACAGAGCAAGCCCCAGCACAGGACCGTGAGTAAGTCACCAGACCTGCTCTGCTCTCCTGGAAGACGCAGGCCCCTCTGCTTCTGCTCCGTCTCGCTCCCTTTCTAACCATCAGTGTTCTTTCCCCCACTCTAAAGTCCACTGTCATCTGACGTGGTTTCAGCCAGCTCATCTCCCAGGGACAGGGACGGAAGGACTGTCTGTCTCTGAGCTCCTGGGAAGGGGAAGGTGCGGGCCAGGAGAAAGCACAGCTCTATCTGTCTCTGACTCCGAACTTCTCAGAGGCCTCAGGCTATGGCCGCAGTAGAGATGCCTGGGGCTCCCCGCTGACCTGGACCCCTTCTCCTCCTGGCCCCTAAGGCCCTCGTCAGCAGAGTCGGAGCTGTGGGGACCCCCGTGGAGCCCATTGTCCACTTCCATCTTTGGCTTCCCCTCACTCCAACCTTCCCCTTTTGCAGGGGAAAACGAGGTGCCACTTCGCCCTCCCGCACTGCTTTCCCTCCTTCCTCCCTTCCCATTCTGCCGCAGTTCCCGGGTGTCCACCTGTGTGCGGCGCTCGGTTAGACCCTGGGAACAGGAGTGTAAAGGCGACACCGCTCTCACCCCCAGCTGCTCACTCTGGGGCAGACGACCCGTGTGCACGTGACCCCGGCATGCCCGGAGGTGGGATGTGCGCCGGGTGTTGGGTATCGGAGGCCATGGAGGAAGCGAGGACTGCTGCGGGACAGGGAGAGAAGGGAGCCTGCACCAAAGAGGCGACAGAACTGGATCCTGAAGGATGAGCAGGAAAACTTCGTATGGACAAGGGAGCAAAGGGCATGCGGGGCCTGAGGATCGGCATGTGCGCCGGCGTGGGGGCCGAGGGAGCTGAGCGAGGCGTGTGTGGGGGAGGAGGGTCTGGGAGGTTGGGGTGTGGTGGCGTCAAGCGTGGGGAAGTGGGAAGCTGGGCTACAAGTGAGCCAGGAATGGGCCCGGGGCCAGGTCAGGGAGGACTGAGGACTTTACCTGTTCTGCATGAACCGCCTGTCTATCGATAACAGTGGTAATGATAACAGCTAACACACACCGTTCACTGTCTCCCAGGCCATCCTAAGCATTCAGTGTGTGCTCCATTTTACCCTCCCCCAGCCTCTACAGGCCACATACCGTTGGCACCCGCGTTTTCCAGAAACCGAGGCATGGAGACGTCACTTGCCTAAGCTGGCACGTGACAAGGATTCAAATCCAGGTTGCCTAGCTTCAGAGCACGTGCTCCGAGCCACCAGGGCAGGTGGGATACAGCCTCCAGAGGGTGCCAGCTGCCCCAGGGCAAGAGTTTTCCCACCACGCAGGGCTCTCCTGCTTGGCCGGCCCCCTCATCTCTCCCCTCGCTCTCCCAGGCAGACAGGTGAGGGACGGCGGCCAAGAGCCAGATTTGGGGCGGGGGCATCTGTGCCCAGCTCTGAACATCTGCCCCCATTGTGGTCTGATGAGTCCATCCTCTCTCTGCTGACGGGAGATAGCACCTGCTTTCACCATAGTCTTAATTAAGCCTCATTTTTGTTTTTATTTACTTAGCATGAGGATAGGAAGAAGTGTCCCTTGAGTACAAATGAGGAGTGGCGGGTGCTTGAAAAGCCTTGCTTTCTGAGCCAGAGAGAGCCCTGGCCCCTGACAGTGACACCCTCAGCCACAAAACTTCAAGGGCCCTGTCCTGCCGCCGTTGCCCAGCCAAGAAGGCCACATGCCCTGATGTGTCGCTCAAGGCCCTCTCTGACTTCAGCCTGAGTTTGAATCCCACCTGCACTACTTATGAGCTCTGAGATCTTAGCTAAGATACTTAGTCATTCAGATCCTCCATTTCCTCATCTGTAAAATGTGAGGAATTAATGAGATAATTAAATAATCAAAATGTTAGGAATTAGTGAGATATAAATGATAACCCACTAAGCCTCTAACCTGGGGCCATCACACAGTAGGTGCTTAAGGACTTTCTCCATGTTTTATATTATCCTTCCCAGAACCCTATGAGGTATGTGCCGTTATCGCCCCATTTTCCAGATAAGGAAACTGAGGCATGGAGTGGCGAAATTACTTGCCACTCAAGAGCCTTGTAGAGGATGCTGACTGTGTCCATTTTACAGATGAGGAAGTTGAGGCTCAGAGAGTCTCTTGTCACATGGTTGGCAAATGGCAAAGGCTTCGAGTCCCTCAGTCTCTTCTTATGTCTTGGCTATCCTTCTACATACGTCCTGTCCTGTACCCAGACTTGACCACTTGCTGCTCTCATTTTCCAGCAGATGTGCCTTTGCGCACCTGGTCCCCTCCACCGGGCTCCACTTTAAGGTCTGTCTATAATGCCACCCTTTTCAGAAAGTTTTTCCTGATTTGACAACAGAAGGAATTTCTCTCACTTCTCTGAGTTCCTATCTTTCTCAGATTTGGAACCCAAGCTTGGGTTCAAATCCCAGCTCTGCTACCTAACTGCAAGGACTGACTATAGCTAAATCATGTAGTCGCTTGGAACCTCAGTTTCCTCACCTGAATCATGCACAAAATCGTGTCCTAGGTTCAAATCCTGCCATTTCTGGGCTGTGTGACGTTGGGTGGTTTATTTAAGTGAGCCTCTGTTTCCTCACTGTTATGAGCAGAAATACTTGGTTGGTGTCCAGACCATGATCGTTAGGAAATAGCAGAGCAGGGTGATCGTACACCTGGATTTCAGTGTCAGGTCGCCTGGGTTCAAATGTGACTTTGGCAAAGTTACTTAACCTTTCTGTGCCTCAGTTTCTCCATCTGTAACATGGAGAGGCTGGTAATAATACCTAACCCACAGCGTTGTGAGGATTAAATGAGATAATCCTGTAGAACTCTTGGAACAATGCCTGGCATTCAGTAAGAGCACAGTAAGTATTGGTTGCTGTATCTCAGAATTGCTCAGGGATTAATTGAAACTGTGAAAGCACTTTGTAAATTTCCAAGCTCTCAACCAACACAAGGTATCGATCATTCTCCTTCTGCCTTGGATGTCAGCCATTTGTGCCCGGCCTCATCCCCCTCAAGGGGCAGGCATCAAGCCCCATGGTCCACATCCCTTCTGAGGCTTTGCCCTAAGCCCTGTGCTAGGGAGCAATTGAATCGTGTGCCAGGCTTGGGAAGGTGGCCCTGCCTCAGTTTCCCTGAGAGCCCCAGTTGCCTCCACATTCAAAACTGGTGTGAGAGGTGAGCAGTGTGCCTCCCAGCTGGCTTTGGAGAAGCTCAGTCAGCATCTCTGGGTACGCCTGCAGTACGGCCCTACTGACTGGGGGGGCCCAGAGCAGGGCCAGGCCTGCCTGGAGGGAGGCAGGCAGAAGACCTTCCAAGACCCTTCCGACTCCGACTTTCCATGAACCCAGACCTTCCCGGGGTCTGAGGACTTCTGTGCCCTGCCCCCTCCTGCCTGGGGACTTTGCTGGGGGGCAGCTCTGCAGGGGCAAGCACTTTGCCTGTAGGAGTGACAGTGCAAGAGAAAAGTGTTTTTTTTTTTTTTTTTCCTTTTCCACTGTTTGCATTTACTTTTCCAACAGGTCAGTGAGCTGCGGAGCTAATTCAGAGAATTGCCGAGGCAGCAGCAGCAGCTGTGCGCTCCATGCAGCCGATCAGTCAGCCATCAGGGCGCTAACCAGGAGAGGCAGCGCTGGCCCTGCTCATCACAGAGGCTGAGGGCAGGTTGGCTGCCACTCCTGGCTCAGCTGCTAGCTCGGGTCGGCAGTGGCGGCTGTGGCCAAGCCACTCTGGTGTTACAGGAAGCAGCTCAGGAGGCAATCAGCTCCACAGCACCTGTTGGGGAAATAGGCACACCTGCCATTCACACCAGCTTGGGAGACCCTGGGCGAGTTCTTTAAACCCTCCAAGCCTCAACTTCCTCATCTGTAAAATGGGCACAGTCAGCCTACTTTATAAGGCTCTTGGAAGGATTTAAAAAGATTAGTATGGAAAGCACCTAGTGAGCCACGGTAAGTACTCCCTAGGCCTGTAATTCTAATTGAGAGATTACAGCAAAGATTCTCTTGTCCAAAGTGGTCCAGCTTGGGCATTTTAGATTCTTTGGGACTTAATTTTTCTGTCTGGGTAGATGATACAGAGACTCATTGCAGCATTATTCTCACTTTGTTTTCACAAAGGTTTTGAGTACCTACTGTGTGCCACACTCAAATGGGGGTGAGGCAAGGGAGTGAGACACCTTGAACAGGCATAGCCCCTCCCTCAAAGAGCTGGTTGGTGAGGCAGATTCAAAGACCTTGAGGTTTAACCAAGAAACGGAGGGAGCTGGAGCCCCACAGGGGCTAGGGGCTAAGAGGCTGGCTCTGCAGGGCCTCAGGGTGGCTTCCAAGGGGTGACAAATACAGGCATGGGGCCAGCGGGGAGGGGTGGGCTGTAGAGGGAGGGAAGCCTGCACAGCTTTCCTGGTGCCAGACCACGGAGGGCCTTGGGTGTCGATCCAAGGCTTTAGGCAGCAGGAGCGCTCAATGCACCGGCCTCGCACCCGCAGGTAGGTGCTGGCTCCAGGCATATCGCATCGTGAAGAGAGAACGTACCTGGTTTTGCAAAACCTGATGTCTCCCGCCGGCGCAGAGCTGCCAGATGATGGCAGTTTTCTCACACTCGCAGGGTTCTCCATGCCACAAAAGGCTACCCAACAATTTCCTTCAAATAATAAATATCCTGGCTGTCTTTACTTTCTTTTTTTTTTTT
>NW_012148408.1:4774994-4830954 GCF_000956105.1 Propithecus coquereli | reverse complement strand
TGTATCATGTGTCGAAATTTCCTTCCTTTTTACAGCTGAATAATACTCTGTTGTATGTATACACCATGTTTTGTTTACCCAGTCATCCAGTGATGGACACTTGAGTCACTCCCACCTCTTGGCTATTGTGACTCGTGCTGTCATTGAACACGGGTGTGCAAATATCTATGCAAGTCCCTGCGTTCAGTTTTCCCAGGTATGTACCTAGAATTGGAATTGCCAGCTCATATGGTAATTCGGTCTTTAATTTTTGCGAGGAACCACTGGACTCTTTCTGGCCATAGAGTCTTAGACAAGAGTGGGACTTCAGAAACCGTGCACCCCGGCTTATGGACAGGGAAATGGGGGCCCAGCGATGGGCCCTTCTGCTGCCTCTGTGTGTTGGGGGGGCCCAGCTGAGGCTAGAGCCCAGTGTTTGGGGTTCTCAGCGCATGCCTCTGGTGCCGCCCCACGGAGGTGCGATGGTTCTGCCCATGATAGTAGATGGGGACACAGGAGCACAGAGAGGCCACAGACGACCTAGGGTGTCCAGCATCCCAGGGGTCCGGGAGCCCCTCCCATGCCCAGCTTGGGTTCGGGAGGCAGAGCCTTCCCCTGTGGGTCTGCAGCACCCCAGCAGGCTGACTGGGGGCGCAGCTGGGAGAGCACTATGTGGAGACCCCAGGTGAGCCATTCTTTCCTTGCGGGCCTCCCTTTACACTCTTGTGCCACTGGAGGAGGCACGTGGTCTCTTGCAGCTTTGCTCTTCCCCATCGGAGAAGCCTCAGTTCCCAGGGCATGTTACCAGCCCCCTCTGGTGGAGAAACCAGCAGCCCTTCATTTGGACCATGGCTTCCCAAGCCCCAGGGCTCTCTCTGATTTACAGCAGGTAAACTGAGGCCCTGGGAGCCAGGAGCACTGCTAAGAGGGTGGATGAAAGCCCAGGTGTCCCGGCTTCCCACACAGGAGCACCCACCCCTGCTCTCTGCCTCCTTACCCTGACTGGGAGGGGATGAGTGGTGCCCCAGCCCCTGCCGATCTGGCGCCAGTCACTCCCAGACGCCTGCCCCAGGAGACAGCGTTGCAGGGGACCCAAGGGAACAGCTGCCCTGACAACGTGGCCCTCCAGCTCTGGGGGAGGCCCTGTGCCCTTAGGGTCAGCCTGCCACTCCTGACCCCATTAAGGATGCATGAGGTTCAATATATGAGTGAGACCGAGAGGCGGCTGGTCTGTAATAAACTTCCCCATTACCCGCTCGGCTGGCGGCACTGTGGAAGCGTTAGGTGTGGCCGACATCACTTATTTATCGCTGAGCACTTAGGGAGCTGTTCTGGGTTCTGCCCAGAGCCCCTCCTCCTTCTTTCCTTGGCTGCTTGCTCAGGCCACCCCTCCCTGCTTCACCAGTCGTGTCCTGAGCTGCTACCTCTGGTGAGCGCAGAGGGCTGGCCCATCAGAGCCCCAGGGTGGCACGTGGGACTGGGACCAGAACTATTACCCCAACATTCCAGGGAAGGAAACTGCCTCTCAGAGAGGGTAAGGGTCTGGCTCAAGGGCACACAGCTGGTAAGTGGCAGAGCCAGGACTTGACCCCGGTCAAGTTCATCAAGTAACCTGCCGAGTCCCTCTGCAGTTGTGCTGGGGAGCAGGTGGAGGATTTGGGTCCAGCAAGGTCAGTGACTAGACAGGTGGGCCTGCTTCAGGCTTGTGCATGAGTGATGGAGGCTGCAGGTCCTGTCTGGGGCTCTGGGATGGGCTCTGCCCCTTGCTGGCTGTGTGGCCTTGAACCAAGCATCCAGCTTCTCCGAGCTGAGCTGCTGCAGCTGCGTCCTTTCTCTGGGAGTCAGAGCCTCACCAACGACCTGTCTTGCTGGCATGAGCCCCCCGTGATGATGGTGGCGGTGATGGCGGTGATGGCGGCGATGGCAAGGGCTTGAGGAGCACTCATGCTTGGTGGCTACTGTTTTACCGTTGTTTTTAGAGCATGGTCTCTTGGTGGAAGACAGAAACCTGAGAGCGCTAAGGAAGGCCTGATCCCCACTCTGTGGGTTCCAGAAAAGCCCAGCCCCTCCCACCTCCGAGCCCAGGAGCCTGCCTGAGGGAACAGCTAGCCCCTTTCTCCCACCTATCTTGCTGCCATTGAGGTCAGAGCCAGAGGAGACTGGAGGCCCAGAGAGGGAAAGGGGCTGGCCCAGGGTCACACAGTAATCAGTGGAGGAGTGCAGGTCTCTGCCAGCCAGTTCCGTGCCCCTTGCCCGTGCTGCTGGCAGTGGGGACCCTGGCTCTGTGGAGATCCTGCAGACCTCTCAGCTTCCTCCCTGAGCAAACGCTTGCATCAGGGTCGCAGGCAGAGTTCCTTCTCCCAGGAGACCCTGTGAAGATAGCAAGGAGGGACGAAAGATGCTTCTGGAGCCCCAGAGAGCTGGCTAGCCCAAGGGACGGGAGCCGCCCTGCCATTCACTGTGTGCCCAGGATGGGGCTCAGGGCTGTGCCAGGACTGGGGGGTTCAGTCACTGTGAAGTGATTATCCCAACCATCTGGTGGCATCTGGGGCTTTACCCTAACCAAGATCACGGTTTCCGCTTCCTGGCTGAGAACGCTGAGGCTCTGTGAGGTTGACCGGCTGTCCTCGAGAGCACACTGCTTTGGTCACACCTGGAGCTCTGGAGATCAGAGTCCACCCTCTCCCGGTACCATGTCACCTTCCACGCGTACTCTCCGCACACCCGGGACTGGGGCTCGGGTTCCGCCTGGCTCTGGCTGCCGTGTGGTCCCTGCCACTCTCCCAGGTCGGGCTCTGGCTGTACCTTCTCCCAGTTTTCCTTTGCCTTCTGGGCTCGGTCAGAGCCTGGCCATGCTGGGCACGCCGGGCTGCCCCCGGTGAGCGCGAAGTCGGCCTCGGCACATTGTCATGCCATCGCCACCCCAGGCTGCATCCGCAGCTGCCTGGCTGAATAATTCATCAGGCCTTGTTTACTCTTCCCTTCCAGGCTGTTAGTGGCTCTCGAAACCCCACCACGGCTCCCTCCCAGGTCCAGCTGCCCTGGCCTCCACCCCACGCTCCAATTTAGCCACCAGAAAGCTGCTCTGGGACTGGGCTGTGTGTGTTGGCCATGAATTATTCAGACCTCATTTGGCTGGAGCCAGGGAGGATACTGGGGCTGGAGGAAAGTCTCGGCTACGAGGTCTGTCCCATCTGGGGGGCACGTGGAGGAAGCACGTGGGAGATGGAGTTGTCTCTATCTCCATCTCCGTCCAAGCTGACACCCGTGTTCCGCTGGATCCAGGGTCATCTGCACTTGTGAGCCCTGCGGAGCAGAGCCTGCCTTGGTGAGAGCTCCCCCAGCTCGCAGTGCGGGGACCTGCACACAGCACGCCACCAGCGCTCGGGGCTGTGGCGGACGGTACCTGAGCTACATCAGTCACCAAGAGATGACACATTCTATCGGGGGCTGAGAACATGGCTCTGGAGTCAGACAGCTTACGGGGAGATCCTGACCCTCCTACTTTCCACCTGACTAAGCTTGGGCAAGCTACATAATCTCCCCGTGCCACAGTTTCTTCATCTGTGAGATGGGGTCTCCATGGCTCCCCCGCGCAGGGCTGCTGTGCAGAGTAAGTGCGATCACACGTCTAACGCGCCAGGATGCAGCAAGCACCCTACCTACACACCACGTTGCGTTGTCGTTGCTTGGTTGTTGGTTGGTTGCCTCTCCCATCGTCCTGAGAGCTTTCTAAAGAAGGTACCAGGTCCTGTTTTTCAGGGCGTCTCCAAGAACTAGTAGGGGGGTGGCTCCTAGTAGATGCTCGCTAAATGGTTGTTGCATGCACGAATGAATGAGTGAGTGAGGAATTGCTCTCCAGAGAAGCCGTGGGCTGATTTACGAGGCAGCCAGTGAGCTCCTCCTTGCTGGGAGGGTTCCCCTGAATCACAGCTGGCCAGGCATCGCATAGCCGGGACGGAGGGAGGCCCTGGTTAGAAAGCTGGTCTTTAAAGCCTCCTCCCTCACTAGGCTGCGGTGGTTGTAGGAATCAATGAATAAATACGGGTGGTCGTGGGCGACGGGAGTGACGATGATGATAACGATGACGAAACCAACAATGATGTTGCAGGGACTGAACCCTATGCCTCGAAGTGGGCAGGGGGAGAAACAGCTGACTCACCGTGCCAGCCTGTGAGACTCCGTGCTCCTCAAGGACAAGGAATTACGCCTTTTTCCTCCGCTTTCCTGGTGCCTGACACATAGTAGGTGGGAAATAGTAGCTCACTGAACGAAGGAGCATCCTTAGCCCTGAGACAATCAGACAGTCTGAGGACCTACCCCCGTCCCAGCTCAGCTCACAAACGCCCCTATCTGCCCCGAGCCTCCTTCTGGAGCCCTTCTCCTTGTCCTTTGCCTCAGTTTCTCCAGTCATAAAAACGGGCCCCGTGAGTCACTTCCCCTGCCCGGTAACCTTATGCAAAGTGGCTGGATCTGGCACCATGGCGGGAAGAGGGCGGGCGGCGCAGGCCTGCACGGCTGGACTCTGACCCCCGGGCTCCTGGGAACCACAGACGCGGGGGCACCACGCCCACGCCGCGGAGCACTGATAAGCTATTTTGATACTTCTCTTGTTTTCAGAAAGACAGCTTCCAAGATTCCAGGCCAGGTGGTGCTGGTCTTTTTTTGGAGGTGCTAATTAATAATTTAACTTCATATAATGATAATTTTATCTTGTTGCAGTTTGCGGATTTATGATTATCTCATCCATCCGGCGCCTAGTGCTCGGCATGGTGTGTCTCCTGCTGTCTGCCGGAATGTGGCACCGGGAGAATTTCCCCACGGGCAGAGGTGCCCAGGGAAGGACCCGGGCATGGGCAGTCCTGAACACATTTCCTCGGGAAGGCGCCGGTAGTCTGTGGGGTAAGCTGTTTTGCCTGGGAACAGGAGGATGAAGCCAGTGACCTTTCAGCTCCGGTCATGTCAGTATCTGTGGAAATGGGTGTCAAGAGGAAGTCTCGTATCACAGACTGTCACAGCCGGAAAAGCCCTAAGAGAATGTCACTGCTGGCCCTGCCGGTCACAGAGCAAGTTTGAACCCTCCCAGCCACATCACGCTGCCCTCCACTGTATCCCATGCTGCATCCACTGACCACCCCTGCCTCCCCCTGCCCCTGGACAATGAGACCAGCACTGGGTGGGGAGTGGTCCAGGTGCATTTGGAACGGAGACAAGAGACAGACACTCGGATCCCCTCCTCCTATGATGCTTGGTGACCAGAGCGCCCCAGTTGCGTTTCCTGCTGAGAGTCAGTAAGCCCAAAGCGGCTGGGAATCCGTCCTGAAAGTATGCAAAACCTTTCCTCCTGTTCTGTCTGTCGGGTGGGGGATACTGGCACCCCTGTCGTCCAGGAGTGAGTGTGACCTAGTTAGAGTCAACTGACTTGGACAAAGCAGCAGGCTGTGACCAGAACATTCCAGACACAGGGACTATAGAGGGGAACGCTCTGGACTTAAAACTGTGGGACATATGAGAGGGAGCAGAAGGCTGCAGAAGGCGGCCAGCCAGGTTCTGCAAGGCTGCCATTCTGTTGTCTTCAATCTCTGGAGGATTTGAAGTCAGGAGTGGACTTGACCACTTAGCTGAGACCCTTTGCCTCTAGCGGCTTCAGTTTATTCTCTTGCTGTGCTAGGGAGAGGGCTTGGGGAGGATGTTAGAGGCAGGGTCTGTATGTGTGCTGGGTGTTGGACTCTGTGAGGTCCCTTCTGACTGCTGGATGGGGCTAGGGAGCAGGTGAGGCTGCTAAGCTCCTCTTCTTTGTCCACCTGGGCTCTTGGTTTTCCCTTCTACACAAAGCTGGGCTGCTGACCAGGCCCCAGGGTGGCCTCAGCCGGTGCTAATGAGATGCTGATGCTGATGACCAGATTGGCTGCAGCATTCAAGTGTTTGGGGACCCTCTTGACAGCTGGAGAAGCCCCCCAGCCACTCTGGGCAGCTTGAGCTCTAAGCCGGGATGTTCCCCCAGCAATTGTGCCTGTCACTTCTCATTACAGCTGATGCCCACGGTACCTGCCAGGGGGCTGTGGGGCAGAACTGGCCATGTTCTCTCCCAGAGACCCTGGGGAGGCTGGTGCCGTGTCTGGCAGGGTCCCTGGGGACTCGGGAGGCTTCAGCTGTCCCAGGATCAGGTCTTGCCCATCTGGGATCCCCTTGGCTGTAGCTCATTGCACAAGATCTCACAAGGAACCCTCAGGCTCAGAGCAACGTGGTGACCTTTATTTTAACTTCTCCTACACAGGGCCTGTGACACTTCGTGTTCAGATGAATCTGAATTGTGACACAAGCTTTCTCCCCTGGATGCTTAGAATTCGAGGACCTTAGCAGGTCAGAACTGAACAGTTCTCAATGATCAGCAGATGCAGGGTTTTTTTTTTAAATCATTAATCTTGTGTTTGCCTTAAAAATCGTCCAAATAAGAAATATGCACAACTCAAAAGAAAAATTTAAAAAATGCCAAGAGGTTTATAATAAAAAAAGCGCACTCTTTCCCCACCCTTCCTACCTCTGCTCTTGCTTTCCAGGGACAACACATTTTTAACTCTTTCAGCTGCTTCTTTTGCCTTTTGCCTCTTATTTCCAAATAATATTGTGTATGCTGCTATTTCTTGCTTACCAATTTCAGACTTCATCTATTGGCTTCCTGCTGCATTAATCAAACATATTGCTTTGTTACCCACACCATTTCTGTCTCCTTCCTCCTTATATAGTTCTGTTGCCATTTTTAGTCAAATCTAGAGCATTATTATGAATATGTAAATGTGGCTCACTGTAGAGTCAAGCAATGGTCTCTGATTATATTTTCTTTCTCGTACAGTTTTCCCCCTCTGGTTGGGCAAAGACAGTTCTCATTAAATATCCATCTCTTCCCCTGCCGTTTCTTGACTTCCCTTCCAGTTAGTTGGGGTCATGTGACTAGACTGATCCCTTTGGGCCAAGGCAGTTAAGAGCCTGTGGGGCTCTTCCATCTCTCTCCCTTCCCCATCAGGGAGAATGGGCAGGTCACGACTCCCACATTGTGCAAATACCAAAGGAAGGCCGGCCTCCTGATCAGAATGTGATATGAGCGACAAATAGACATTTATTATCCATTGTGACATCTACCATCAACTACCCTGATAAATATACCCAGAAGTAATAATCATCTAATGCTTCATTTTAAGAAAATTGCATTGTTTTCTTAAATTTTCCCAAATGTTGTATCAGATCTGCCATTATCATTTTTATTAGGGTTTTTTTTTTTTTTTTGCTAAGTATTGTCTTAGATCATCTATCAATTCCTCCTCTTTCCCTGGAGCCCTGAATTTCTTGTTTCAATCCGGTTCATTACTCTCTATGCCCGCTGCAAAGACAATATCCTGGGAAATTCCTCTGCTAGTCTCCTGCTTTGAATCCCCTGTTCCTGGCTTCTATTTTTTTGGTTTACTTCTCCTTCTTGCTGGAGCATATCCTCTGGTAGCTTATTAAGGTAAGGAGTTTGCAAAGTAAATTTTCTGAATCCTTACATATCTAAAGAAAATTTATATTTTCAACTTATGTCTTAATTTGTGTTTAGGTATAGAATTCTATACTAAAAATATTTACCCCCAAGGATTGAAAAGGCAATGCCTCATAATGTTATCTAGTATACAGTGTTGTACTTGAGAAGTCTGCAACCCTTTGGTTCATATTCTTTTGTACGAAACCTGTTTGTTTATTTTTTCCTTTCTGGAAGCTTTTAGGATCATTTCTTTCTCTGATTATTGTTCTGAAATTTTATAATAATATGTTTTGGAGAAGATCTGTCTATTGTTCTGGGAACTTGATAGGCCCTTTAATCTGGAGGTTCATATGTTTTAATGCTGGGAAATTTACTTGAATTATTTCTTTAGTAGTTCCCTTTGTTCTATTTTCTCTGTTCATTGGCTACCAGCTACTGGATTCATACTTGCATAGGTTAACCATGACTAAAGGATGCTACATAACAAACCAACCCAAAACTCAGGGGCTTGAACCATGATTACTTATTCTCATGAATCTGCAGTTGCCTGAGCATCACCGATTTAGGCTGAACTTGGTTGGGCTGCTATGCTGATGTCGACTGGGTTTCCCTGTACATCTGTGAGTAGACTAGGGTGGAATTGTCTCGTGGGGTGGTGGTGGAGTTTGGCTCTGCTCCAAATCTCTCACCCTCCTCGTGGGCTAGTCTGGGCATGTTTTTTTTCATGGCCATGGCTGAGAAGCAAGTATAAAAGCCTAGTCACATAAGAACTGTCCAAACCTTTGGTCACGTTCCATCCACTAACATCTAGTGGCCCAAAGCAAATCAGATGACAGAACCCAACGTTGAGGGGCCTCTTTAGTGGGAGGAGCTGCAAGGTCACATGGTAAAACGTCTGGATGTTGGGATGAGTAAGGAATCTGGGAATCAGTGCAATCTACCACAACCCTTTAAATCATATATTCTCCCCATGTCTTTGCCATTTTGACCTACTTTCTAGACTTAAAGGATTGTCTAACTAGCAGACACTAGTTCACAATATTTGCTGTGTATTTTATTTCACATTTTTATTTTCAAGGGCTCTTCCCTTTTTTTTAAATTTCAAAATATTACATGGGTACAAATGTTTTTGATTACATGGATGGCTTTTATAAGGCTTGAGTCAAGGGCTATAAGTGTGCCCATCATTCAGATAGTATTCATTGTACCCGTTAGGTAGGTTTTTGCCCATCTCCCCCTCACTCCTCCCCCCTGCTTGATTTCCATTGAGTTTTACTTCCCTCTGTGCCTATGTGTGTTCATCAGTTAGTTCCAGTTTAATAGCAAGTACATGTGGTGTTTGTCTTCCCATTCTTTAGAAACTTCACTTAGGATAATAGTCTCCAGTTCCATCCAAATTGTTGCAAAAGGCATTACTCTATCATTCGTCATGGCTAAGCAATATTCCACAGTATACATATACCACATTTTGTTAATCTGCTCATGAATTGATTGGCACTTGGATTAATTCCACATCTTTGTGATTGTGAATTGTACTACAATAAACATTTGAGTGCAGGTGTCTTTTTAATAAAATGACTTCTTTTCCTTTGGGTAAATACCCTACAGTGGGATTGCTGGATAGAATTGTAGGTCTACTTTTAGTTCTTTGAGGAATCTTCGTACTGTTTTTCATAGAGGTTGAACTAATTTGCAGTCCCACCAACAGTGCATAAGCATTCCTTTCTTTCTGCATCCACACCAGCATCTATTGTTTTGGGATTTTTTAATAAAAACCATTCTAAATGGGATAAGTTGCTATTTCATTGTCGTTTTAATTTGCATTTTCTTGATGATTGGTGACATTTAGCATTTTTTCATGTTTATTGGCCATTTGTCTATCTTCTTCAAACAGACAACCTACAGAATGGGAGAAAATTTTTGCACGCTACAAATCCGATAAAGGGCTGATAACTAGAATCTATTTAGAACTCTGGAAAATCAGCAAGAAAAAATCAAACAACCCTATCAAAAAGTGGGCAAAGGACATGAACAGAAACTTTTCAAAAGAAGACAGAATAATGGCCAAAAAACATATGAAAAAATGGTCAACATCTCTAATCATCAGGGAAATGCAAATCAAAACCACAATGAGATATCACTTATCTCCAGTGAGACTGGCCTTTATCAAAAAATCCCAAAACAATAAATGTTGGCGTGGATGCGGAGAGATAGGAACACTCATACACTGCTGGTGGGACTGCAAACTAGTGCAACCTCTGTGGAAAGCAATATGGAGATACCTTAAAGAGATACAAGTAGAATTACCATTTGATCCAGCAATCCCATTACTGGGCACCTACCCAAAAGAACAAAATACGCTCTATAAAAAAGACACCTGCACCCAAATGTTTATAGCAGCACAATTCACAATTGCAAAGATGTGGAAACAACCCCAGTGCCCATCAATACATGAGTGGATGAATAAAATGTGGTATATGTATACCATGGAGTACTATTCAGCTTTAAGAAACAATGGTGATATAGCATCTCTTGTATTCTCCTGGATAGAGCTGGAACCCATTCTACTAAGTGAAGTATCACAAGAATGGAAAAATAAGCACCACATCTACTCACCAGCAAATTGGTTTTACTGATCAACACATAAGTGCACATATAAGAAAAACATTTATTGGGTGTTGGGCAGGTGGAAGTGGGGAGGAGGGGATGGGTATATGCATACATAATGAGTGCGATGCACACCATCCGGGGGATGGACACACTTGAAGCTCTGACTGGGGCGGGGGAGGGGGACAAGGCCAACATACGTAACCTAAACATCTGTACGCCCATAATATGCTGAAATAAAAAAAAGAAAAAAAAAAAGCTTCTGTTCATGTCTTTTGCCCACTTTTTAATAAGTTTTTTTTTTTTCTTGCTGATTTGCTTGAGTTATTTGCAGACTCTGGTTATTCGCCCTTTATTGGATATAGCTTGAGAATAGTTTCTCCCATTCTGTAGGTTGTCTATAAATGGTGCTGGGAGAATTGGACAGCCACATGCAGAAGAATGAAACAGGATCCATATCTCTCACCACTCACAAAAATTAATTCAAGATGGATAAAAGACTTAAATATAAGACACGAAACCATAAGAATTCTAGGAGAAAATGTAGGGAAAACTCTTCTAGATATTGGCCTAGGCAAAGAATTTATGACTAAGACCTCAATGGCAATTACAGCAACAACAAAAATAAATACATGGGACTTGATTAAATTAAAAAGCTTCTGCACAGCTAAGGAAATAATCAATAGAGCTCTTTCTTGTTCTCTCATTTTTCCTTTTTCATAGCATCTTATTCTTATGCATGTAATATCTTTTCTACCTCTTTTATAATATTTATTAGCATTTTTCTGTAAGTTTTTTGCTAAAATAATTTTTTTTTGCATTATCTCTTTCTCCCTTGGGTCTTCCACCGTCGTTGTACTTGATCTCTGTCTTGGCTTGGTGGTATAGCGTATAGTATGGGGCTCTACAGGGTGGACTGGAGGCAGACTGCCTAAGCCCAACTGCTCAGTTCTGTGGCTTACTAACTATATGACTGTCCTTGGTCTGGGCTTCTCTGTTCCTCAAAGTACTCATCTGTAAAATAGGGTGTAGTAGTAACCTACTGCATAGAATTGTTGAAAGGATTAGAAAAGTTGTAGTATGTAGAAAGCACTTGGAAGCATCCCCAGCTTCCATCTAAAATCTCTCTTCTCAAATAAATGTGTGATACTGAAAGCTGAGTGGAAGCTTTGGGTTTAGCAGTGAAGCTTGTGGAAAGGTGGGCTTCAGAGAGTGTTGGCTGGGGAGCTTGCTCTTACAATTGAAGAGCGTTTTGGCATTTTAAGCTTTTTGTTGTTGTTGTTGTTGTTTCCTGCTTATAGCAATTTCTCCCCCGCTATAGATGGCAGCATGGACTCGTATGACTTTTGAAGGCCTGGGGCTCCCACTGATTTCTGTTCAGACTTCCACTTAATCCCCATTTCTAGCTCCAGGTGTCATTCTCTCCTCCCTGCACCTGGTGTCTTCTAGGGTAGAGCCCTTGCAGGGTTCACTATCATTTTAGAGGCTTCTAGGACAAGAAGGAGATAAATGGATCTTTAACTAGAAGTCAAAGCTGCATTTGACTTTCAAACTGTTTTAGCTGCAGAACCTCCTGGTCAAAGGAAACTTTCCATGACAGCCAATGTGGAAAGCACAGGAAGGCAGAGCTGCCCGGGTTGAAGTGGGATGGGGGCCTGGAGACCCCCACTTACCCCTCTCTCCCACCCCCACCACAAGCCTCCCTCTGAGACATTGGCTTTCCAGAACTCAGTTTGAAAACCACTGAGACACAACCATTCCTGCCCTCATTTTACAGATGATGAAGCCCAAGCTAAGAAAGAAAAGCCTCTAGAATTTGGCCTTTGACTCCCAGTTCAATGGTCTGCCTTCCACACTTTGTTGCTTCTGAATAGAGGGTATATGGTGGCTGATTTCTATTTGACTGTTCTCAAAAACTTAAGAATAAAGTCTCAACTTCCTCCCCTCAAACTCCTTCTGGCTCTGCTATCTCTGATTCTATCTTGACATTCTATTTTCGTCCCTACCACCTCTGGGGATAATGACAAGGGGTGCATAATTGCTACCTTCTGGGTAAAGTACTTCTACCTTTTATTTGTCCTGAAATGTTCTCTTCCCGCCCTGGGCCCCCACCAACCCCTGTGACCTAAGCACCCACTATTCTCCCTCAGGATCCCAGTGTCCCAGGCAACAGAGCTGCTGACTGTGCCCTCACACATTTTGAAAGCCACCCAAGTCATGGATTCTAATAGACAGCCAGGGTGGAGAACACACCCATCCTTCCGTTTCTGTCTTTTCAGGGCAAAATGCTGTCTTCTTTCAAGGTTCAGCACACACGCTACCTTTTTGGAGAAGTCCTGCCTTGAATAAGTGATACGCTCTCTTGAGACTCATTTATGCATCTATAAAATGAGCAGCATGGGGCCTGCTTACTGGGTTTCGGGGGAGATTAAATATGCTAATGTAGGAGTTGACACAGAGCAGGGCACATGCAAAAAATGATTCAATAAATGTTAACTGTTATTATTGTGTGTGCATCTATTATAAAATGTCCCATTCTGTCTTTTGGTGTATGTCTAATTTCGCCACTAGGTGGGTGGGTCCTACCCTTGACTGCTCATTAGAATCACCTGGGGGGCTTTTTAAAAACATAAATGCCTGAGCCCCCATTGTAGATCAATAAACTGTGAATCTCAGAGGATGGGACCCAGGCATCAATATTTTAAAAGTTTCCCAGGCTATGGAGTCTAACAGATAACCAGAGTGGAGAATGCTGAGCTGGACCATGAGCTGCTGGGAGCTAAGAGCAAGCACTGCCCATTTTCGAATCATACATAATGCCTTGCATCTGGTGTCCCATAACTGTTGAATGAATAAATGAATGAGCAAGTATTAGACACAAAGTCAGAATTGGAGTGAGAGGATCTTTGTGGGTGTGGGTGTTTGCCTGGAGGCTAATTTGGATCAGACCTGGCTGGCTGGACTGTCATTAGGGGCCCAGGGGAGGGCTCAGGAGGCCTGTGTGTGTCTGAGGTGGGGCTCTGCACTCCCGTCTGCTGGGGCCCATCTATGTTCAGCCTGTGACTTACAAAGTGCTTTCATTAGACCACATTGCAATCCCATGATTAGGCACTATTCTTACTCTCACTATTAATAGTAACCCCATTGGACAGAGGAGGAAAATATGGCCAGAGACATTGTGACATGCCCAAGGTCCCCCAATCAGAGCCCTGTAGAGCCAGGCATGGACCTGTGTCTCCAGATACCTGTTCCCATGGTTGGTCAGTCTCTTTGGAGCGAGGCTCAGAGCCACCTACCCTGGCTCCTAGGAGTAAAGCCATGTAGAAGGGAGATAGAGAAGTGCGGAGCCTCTCTCTGAGAAGTTGGCTTTAAGCCTCCAGTTCCTCTTGGGAAGATGTGGGAGGAGCCTGGGGTGGAATTCCCATGTGTGTATGCACGCACGCACGTGCTTTGTGTGCTCTTACACGTGTGACCCTACCTGTGTGATGGTGCTTGCGCATCTCCTGCTGCCTGCGTGTGGTGTGTGTGGCTGAGCGTGTGCCTGCCGTGGCGTGACACACGGTTGTCTGCTGCTCTATGTGATTCGTGTTTGCTGTCGCTGTGTTGAGTGTGTGTGTTGCGTGTGTGCTGTGACTTTAGAGGCCCCTCAAAGGCTGCTCCTTTAGCTATTAGGAGGTGGGCTGCCCGGCTGGCAGTCCCAAAACTCAAGTGGCTGTCCCTCCCCAGGAAAGGGCACCCCTGTCCTGGGCCTGGGGACTGCTCCCCTCTCTGTCCAGCACCTTCCTCTCCCTGGCCCTCTGCCCCCACCATGGTGGCTTCTTGCGGGAGAAGCAGCAGGCAGAGTGCAAAGGAGGCTGCCCATGGCCGTCTCTGCCCCGCCCCCTCCCTGCCTTGTGCTGGCTGAACCATCCCGTCTGCCAGGCTCAGCGTCTGCAGGAAATTTCCCTGGGCACCTTTACTCCCGACTGTGTGTTAATTGCTTAGTCTGCAGCCTCCCCATCTTCCTCAGAGCTCGGGGACAGGATCACCTTGCCACATAACTTTACGCCTGTCTGCAAAGGAGGAGGAGGAGGAGGCAGCCAGGGGCCAGAGGAGCAGCTTGACGGGGGCCTAGGCCAGGGCTGTGGCCGCCACAGGGAAGACAGTAGGTACGAGTGGCTGAAGTACCCAAATGTGGCCCTCGCCGGCTCCTCCTCCATGCCCGGATCTAAATGCACAGAGGACTCGCTTTAGGGGTTGGAGGTCCTTGAAAGGAGATGACTTACCTGGTCGCCCAGACACCTGTAGGTGATGTGCTGAGGTTGTTTCTGGTCAGGGGAGGAGTCTTTTCCAGGGGAGAGCATGAAGTGGGGGGAAGGTAGCCCAGAGCGGCATAGACTCACCTGCCAGGAGATAGGGGAATGGCTCAGGTGGGCCAAGCTTTTCCCTCATTTCACTCTCATGAGCGACATCACAACTCTCGAGCCCCTCCCATCTTTCCCAGCTCCTCGTCCCCCACCCTCACACACCCCTACCACTTCCCTCTTTAGGCCATGGGTCTAACGGCTTCTTACAGCATCCTGGCAGTCCTTGTATTGTGCTGATGGTAAACTGAGGCCCAATACCAGAATTCTTTCTTTAAAGTCCACAAGAGTCTTAGAGTCTAGTTCTCACCCTGTGACCCTGACACTGTGTGACCCTGGGCACATCCTTGCTGCCCTCTATGTTTTGGCTTCTTTACCAATAAAAGAATCAAAGACTTTGCAGGCAGCCCCACGCTCCATCGTGGGGTGTCTCGGTGGGGTTCCAGGGTGTTCCTGTGCAGGGAGCCAGGCCCCTGGGCCACCCAGCCACACAGGAAAGGAACCTCTTCCAAGGGAGGCTCAGGGATCGTCAGAGGCCCTGGTGGTGGCAGGGACCTGTGATAGGGACCGGAGGGAGCTTCCTGACCTCTATGTCCAGGGATGGGAGCATCAGAGTGACAGAGACAGGACTTACCACAAGTGCAGAGACCGCCCAGGCCAGGGCAGGGTCCACCAGACCGTGAGTTCCTGGGGGCATGTCTGGTGCATCTCTCCAGTTCCTCACTTTCTGTCTCCGCAGCGGTCCTGCTCAGGGAATGTCTGTTAGGGACATGAGGAACAGAACGGAGAAGAGAGGATCAAGCAGATTAGGCAGCAAACTGAAAACAGAAGGGATCTTGGGCTGCTGGGCCAGAGGGAAGGAAGGCCAGGAATTCAGGGAAAATGACAAGTTAGGACGAGGCTGGGTTTTACTGTGGTGATAAACAAGCCCCACATCTCGGTGCCTGAAAACAGCCAGGGTTTATTTCTCCCTCACACTATCTGGGCTGGCGGGGAAACTTCTCATTGTAGCCACTCAACCATGTAGGTTGATGGAGCAGCCACCGTCTTGAACATTGTCACTCACTTTGTTAGTGAGAAGAAAACACTGAGGGTGTCACACTAATAGTCAGCCCAGAAGTGACACTTTCATTCATATGCCATTGGCTAGAACTAGTCACATGGTTACTTTTACTCACCATCTATTGGCTAGAAGTAGTCACATGGTTACTTTTGCTCACAATCTATTGGCTAGAAATAGTCACATGGTTACTTTTGCTCACAATCTATTGGCTAGAACTATTCACATGGTTCTTTTGCTCACAAACCATTGGCCAGAACTAGTCACATGATTACTTTTCCTCACAATCTGTTGGCCAGAGAACTAGTCACATGATACTTCCAACAGCAAGAGGGCCAGGAAAAGCAATCCTACCATGTGCCTGGAAGACAGAGAGAGATACTTGACAAACACCACTAATGATAGGATTAAAGAATTAGCCATGGAGAGCCGGGAGGAAGGGGTGCAGCTGGCATTCCAGGTCTGCATCCACTCACACCCCAGAGCTCCATGCCTGTGGACTGTGCTCCTTTAAGACATAAAGTCATAAACTGGCCCTGGAAGCTAATGGGGGGAAGGCAGGCTGCACGTGAATCGAGCACCAACTATGTGCCAAGCTATGCTGAGCACTGGAAATATAAGATAGATACAGCTCCTGCCCTGATGGAGCCAACAATTAGATAAATAAGAGTAAAGTATGAAATAGCATGAGGATCTGATATCCTAGATCCAAGTTGGAAATTGACCAGCTGAGAAAGAGGGGACGGTCTGATCTGTAGCTGCACTTAGTGCTGGCTATATTTTCTCCTGCTGTTTCAAGGTTTATACAGACTCACAGGCCAGTCCAATTACATGGTTTCTGGTTCCTGCCTCTACCTCTGCCCACGCCCCTCCAAGAGTAGGAGCCTTTGTAAATGGAGCCATTCCTGGGAGAGAAACAAAGACTCACCCCAAAGTCTTAAAAGCACATTAAGGTTGTCTCAGTAAGTTATGTGCTCTTATTAATGGGACTGCTTCATTCTGATTACATTTTTATGGGCATTTTCCTGGTGACATTGTGCTAGCCTTGTTCTGAGATCCCCAATTCAATCAATAAAAGACCAAAATCAAAGACACAGAGAGAGAGAGGTAAAAAGGAAGTACGGAAAACAGGACGGCAGGAAGGGAGGAAGGAAAGGAAGAAGGGATGGAGGGAAGGAGGGAAGGAAGACTGGGTGTTCATTTGGGCAAGGTGGGTTTCCTTTCCAATCATCTGGAGGAAAATTCCTCCTTCACTGACTGTTGGCTTTGTGCAATTTGACTTGAATTAGGAAAATCAATAGGCTTGGAGTATTAAAACTTGAGTGAGTACCAAATGTACCAGTGTCAGAAGAAGGGAAGGGGAGGAAATACGCAGAAATGCTTACTTATGAGCTGCAACTTCACTAAAGAACTGTAGCTGTCAATGGTCAAACCCTTTTATGGCTCCTTATTGCTCTCAGAATAAAGCCCAGACTCCTCAGCTTCGATTAGAAGACTTCATGACATCACCCCGTCCTTCCCTCTGGCTCCCCCTTCCCTTTGACATCCACTTAAACACCACATTCCTGTCCTGGGCTGCGTTTCCTACACTTACCCAAACATGGGTCATGCCTCAGTGCCTCTCCATTCACTGTGCCCTCTGCCTGGGTGCCCTCCCAGTCACCTACTTGGTGAATTCTCCTCATCCTTGGGACTCTGGATGGAGCATCTCCTACTGTATCAGCGACTGTCTAGACCCCTCCTCATCCCCTGGGTGATCTCCTTTAAGCCACTACTCTTGTATGAACTTTTATCACAGTCCTAGCACACCGACTGATAGTTGTTTCCATACCATCTTTCCAATTAAGCTGTAGAGTTCTTAGGGCAGTAATTATGTCTTATTCCTTTTTCTATCTATCTGTTGTACTTAATACAAGGCTTAGCACATAGCAAAGGCTCAGTATATGTTTATATAATAAAATGAGTGAATGAATGAGTGAATAAATGAACTGGAAGGAATCTGAAGGGCTACCTAGTGTAAACTCCCGCTCAAAACAAGAATTTCCTCTCTAGTGGGAGTCAAGCAACTATGGCCTATGGGCCAAAATGTGGCCAGATGTTTGCTTGTGTAGAGAAAGTTTTATTGGAACACAGTTGCATCACCGTGCTTGCTTGTTGCTTACAGCTGCTTTTGCGCCATAGCAAGAGTTGAGTATTTGGGGCCCTATGGCCCTCAAAGCCATTTCCTACCTGGCCCTTACGGCAAAGTTTGCCTACCACCACCGCCCTATAGCATGGCTCTGAGTCTTTATTGGACCAGAGACCCCTTAGAAAATTTGATAAAAGCTTTGAGATTGAACATATGCACATACACAGAGCATTTTGTATGAGGATCAATGACTCCTTGAAGCCCATTCATCAATTCCCTAGGGATCCACAGCTACCAGGTTAAAAATTCTGTTGCCCGAGACTAACGAGGCTGGAGCTGCAGAAGTGACAGAGCGTGGTCCAAAGGTGGCTGCTGGGGATGTGGATGGGATAAAAGTCATATCTCTTAAAAATCAAAACTTAAAAAAGGATGCATCACCCTAAAGCATCCCTGACATAGAGGTGGCCACCTTGCATGTGGCATCTGCAGTCCCAGGGAATCACTTCTGTGCACCATATTGTTTGTGGCAGGAAAGTACCATTTGTGGGGCAGCCCATTCTCACACTCAACTGAACTTTGTGTCCCTCTAACATGAACCCACTGGTCCCTCTGGATGTTGAGGCCGTGGTCCAGTGGGCATAAGCCCATCTTCCCAGCTGATGTGGGAAGGCCAGGAGAAGGAGAAAGGCCAAGGAGAGGCACGAAGGGGTGAGGGAGGGACGGGGAGACTGGATCCTTACAGTCGTCACCTCCAGCTTTGCTTTCTTAACAACAAGGGTGGGTGGAGCGTGCGTGCAGCAGGGAGCTAATGAAGTCATGAGCAATAGGAGGCGTTAGGCCTCTGGGAAGCAAATTGTGGGCCAAACGAGCTCATTTTTTAGCAGAATTATTAAATTAGCAGATGAAGGAAACACATTAGACATTATGAATCTTGCTTTTAGCAGAACCCTTGATAGAGGGTTGGGCAGATGCTTGCTAAATTCGTGCCATTTGGGGTGGGAGGGATTCCCAGAGGAGGCCAGCACTCCCAGGAGGGGGAAAGGGAGGTGATGTTAAAGGAACATCTGGGTCAGACCCTGTCTCGGGGCCTTTATTCAGTCTGCACAGCACCTGGCAAGAGAGACATTATTGTCCCCATTTCAGAAGGGAAGATGCACTCACCTCCAGTTACACAGAGTCAGCGGCTGAGCTCATAGTTGGATCTAGGTCTGCCTTAGCCCAAACCCAGTGTTCTTTCCCCAAGGGTGAGGGTGAGAGATTTCTCCTGCCAGGGAGTGGCTTAGAAATGGAGCAGAGCTGTGGCAGGGAGAGAGAGAGGTGGGGCAAGAGCTGGGGTGAGGTAGGCTGGGCAGAGAGCTGCAGGTGGATCATATTCAGGCCATGGGAGTGGTGGCTGGGTCCCCAGTGGCAGGGCTGACTCTAATTGCTGCATTTTAGGAAGGTGTGGCTAAGGGGCCGGTACTCAGAAAGGGGAAGTGAATGGAATCCACGTCTCATGGGGAAAAATTGAGTGAACAAACAGGGCTGTTTCTTGTTCAAAATATTCTGAGGTCTGTCCCAGAGGATACTGGAGACTGCTGTGGCCTTAGAGGGTTGAGCTGGGCCAGCCAATGACTTATAAGGAGGCAAAGAGAGTTTTCTAGCACTGGGAGGTGTCCAGCCTTGTAGGGAGTGAGCTCCCCATCCCTGAAGACATTGCGGGAGCAGGCATAGAACGGGAGGAGAGTCTGGTACCGGGTGAGGTGAGAGACTGGCTAGAGCCGCTCTACATTGCAATTCTCGGTCTTCTGAGAGGCACGAGGAAGAATGCTCCAACAGCAAAGCTCTCCAGAGATTCCCGCAGGTATTGAGGAGTGGAGCGGGAGAATGTGTATTTACCTCTGAGACCTGCTGGCGGCCAACCACGTGCTGAAACACAGGAGGGATGGATTCAATGACCCCTGGAGACTCACCTGCCCGAGGATTGCTCCCACACAGTGGGGTGACTGACAGGCCTTCCCAAATCCTCCCAGCGTGGGGTGGGGGGTGGGCTTCACTTTCAGGGGATCTTCTCTAGCAGTGAGATCCAGACCCATCAAAAATAGGAAAGAAGAGGGAAGGCAAGCGGGGAGGTGGGAAGGGACGAGAGTCCAACCCAGCTGCCTACAGACCTTTCCTGAGGTCCTGCTGTGTGCCAGAATCCGAGACAGACAGGAAATGGGCTCTGGGAAGCCTGTGGTGTGGTGGGCAAGGTCAGGCACAGTCACTGCTCTCTGTCAGACAAGCTGGACATAGCCAAGGGTCCCCAAGATGGCAGGCAAGGCCATGGCTTTGCTCAGAGCCATGAGAGACAGCTGTCTGGGGCATGTCTGGGTGAATCCCTGAAGCAGTGGTCTTCATGGCACCACAGAGGACTTGGCTGTGGTGAGAGCTGGGCTGGCGGTGGGGTAGTGAGAACCCAGGCTGGGGAGGTGGAGGGCCAGATGTCCCAGGGCTCTGCACGCCAGGCTAGGTGCTAATGCTGGAGGCAGGAGTGCCACTGAATGGTCTCTTTCCATATAAGAAAGCAAGAGTTCCACGCAGGAGAGGAGCAAGTTCAGAATCATGTTTCAAAAGCATGAATGTGACTCCCATGTGGAGGCTGGGATCCAGTGCGTGAAACCTGGGAGGGTTCGCTGCAGAAATGTAGGGATTTTGACAGCCTCAGTCTGATTGCTTAAAGGAGCTGGCTAAGGGCAAAGTTTCTTCACGTGTGTGTGTGTGTGCACACACCTCCGAGTGAATGCGCATTTCTCTGAGTGTACACTTTAGGGTGGGAACACGTTTATGTGTGTCTGTCTGTGAATGTGTCTCAGTGTGTGTGTGTCTGTCTCGCTGTGAAGAGGTGTGCACGCCTGCCCCGGGAGTCATGAGGCTATAGTTCCGCGCATGTGAGTGTGCGTCCTGCCCAGCGCTGGAGGGAGGCGGCACTGCGAGATCCTGCTCTCAGGCTGCAGTGACAAGTCAGGCAGACAAATCTTGCACAGGCCTGAGACCCAGGCCCCCACTTTGCTTAATTCCCTCTGTGCGTCTCCTGCCACCGCCCCCTATAATGGGCTGGACACCACACAGGACACTGTGGGATGGGCTTCCTGCGTCCCATGAGGGCCTCCCCGTCCTCAACACTGCCCACAACCATCTCCCACCCCCGCCTTGCGCTCTTAGATTACACGACAGCTGCCTTGGCTGGGGGTGGGGGGCAGAGCCACGGGGCAGAGCCACTCCTTCCGAGTTGTTCCTTCGGCAGAGAATGTTAGGCTGCTGTGGGCAAAGCCCCTGTTACTGGTTGCAGGACAGAAGACCCCTCCCCACCACACCAAGTCTTGCCCTACATCATTCCACATGAGATCTCCCAAATGCTCTGGTCTGGGCCAAAGCCACATTGACCCCACCATTTCTGAGACCTGAACCACCAGGCTGGCCCAGCTTGCTCCGAAGGCAGCCTGGAGAGGGGTGAGAGGCCTTTGTCAGCAGAATGAGGGTCACAGGCCATAGAGCCGCAATCCCAGCTCTGTCTTTGACCCACTAGGTCACTTGGGTTAGACCCTCTTTTAGCTTCAGTTTTTCCCCATGTGGAATGGAGCCAGGCTATCTTGTCTGGAGCCCAATCATGGGGTTGGAAGAAGATATTGGGACTGTCATCCGCTATGCTGAAGTGTGGAGTCCTGTGGCCAGGCTTGGTTGGGCAAGTCCTTTACCCAGTCCTTTATGCTGGTAAATGTTTAACAACTGGCTCTCTGCCAGCGAAAAAGCCCTGATTTGTAGCGTGTGCCGATTTCTCTGGTGTAAATGTTCCCACTGTGACTGATTTCAGTCCACTAGCACGAAACCACTGAACATAGAGGTAAAAGGGATGTGCATGATTGGCTCTCATGGGCCAGTAGGAACCAGCTTCAGCACATCACTGCCTTCATCCTGCACACAATGACAGCCCAGCCAGAGGAGGACTCTGAATCAGTCAGGCAGGAAACAAAGGCGTCAGTGTGCCCAGCACTGGGTTTGAGCCAGAGGTGAGGCTACAGGTGAGAAAAATGAGTCAGGAAGGTAGGCATGAGGAAGACAAGAAAGGTTTGAAAGTGCGACATGCAAGGAGGTCCAGGACAAGCAGCCCAGGATGGAAACTGCGCTGAGCTGGGTGAGGTACGGACGGGCCCGACGTGGCTGGAATACAATATTGCCTCCTGACGTCCCCAGGCGGGGAAAGGGAGGCGGTGTGCGTGATGATGAGGGAGCTGGGCAAACAGACAGGTGTTCCCTGAGCACCAGGGATGACGTCTGAGCACACCACGCCAGGAAAGGGCAAATCCAATCTCTGTAATTGTTGGTGCATCAATTCTGGTGACAGACCCATGAGGACGATGCCAAGGGCCTGGGGGTGGGGGATGCCCCGGCTGACATCATCTGCTATTTCTGGGCTAATTCACAGCCTCCTTCAGTGGGAACTTCCTTGAGGACATAAATCACCCAGTCTTCTCATGACTACCTCATCCTCCTGAGACAACCGAGGGAACCCGAGTGCGTGGAGCCAGACGAGGTCTGGGTGTCCTCTGGGAGTGGAGAGAAGACTGAATCCTAAGGTCACACGGACCAAGGTTGAAATTTTACCTCTGCCCCTCGTTAGCTGAAGGGCTTTGGAGAAATCATTCACTTCTCTGACATTCTGTTCCCTCAAAGGGGCTAATATACCTAATCATCTCTCTCATTTCCTTTTCCTCCCCTGTCAGAGAGTGTGCTTCCAGTGGTAGCTGGTCTGTGGAGGCTTCTAGAAAGAGATGTGGACTCCCTTTCTGGCTCCTTCCCCGGCTTTGTGCTGAGTGGTCCGTGGGGCTGGGGGTGGAGGGGTGAGGAGGACGGAGGAGGGAGGGCTGAGGTTGCTCTCAGTGGGGAATCTGGCCCTGCTGGGGTGTGACAGGAGCCTGTTCTGTCCCCAGGTACTCAGACTTCTCCTGAGGAACCTAGGACAGCGGCCCGGGACCTCCGCGGCACCGGGCAAGGGCCCATTTCTCAAGCAGAGGTAGGTGCCTTCCTGTCTGCGCCTGGTCTGCGCGTCTTCTTGACTTCTTTCCTGTTCGAGACCTGGCTCCGTCTGTCTGCCCCAACTGTCTGTCCATCTGTCCTCGGGAAAGTCTGTCAGGCTTGGTACCTGCCGGTTGCCGCATCTCTGCAGAAGCTCCCGACTTCCTGTCCGTCTGTCAGTCTGCAGCGATCCCCCTCCCCATTGCTTTGACTGCAGCGACTCTGCTGCACCTGGGCTCCGTTTTATGATGTGTGAGTGACAGAGAGGTGACAAGTGAGAGTGAGAGAGAGTGACAGACGGGCGCATACCTGCGGGGGTGGAACACGTGTGCACACAGAGGGTTGACAGTTGGGTTGTCCTCTCCGAGACAGGGTCACTCAAGGTTTCCCCAACCCCAGAGGGATGCCCGGAACACCGTCCATCCCACCGCGGAGCACCGTCTGTCTGCAGAGGGAAGTATCCCCCATGGAGCCCCCAGGGGAGGAGGAGGAGAAGGAGAAAGGACAGTACCCATGGCAACAGATGAAGAGGCACATTTCAGCTCAGGAAGAACCTTTGTAACAATAGGGCTGTCCAACAAACACAGTGGGATGTTATTAGGACGCTAGTAAGGTAGTGATCTCCCTGTCACTGAAGTTGTGCAATGACGGGCTGGCCACCCACCTGTTAGGGCCAGTACGGGGGAGTTTCCTGCCTCGGGAGAGTAAGGCTGGGAAGGTCGAGATGGGCTGACAGTTAAGATGGTGGAGTCTGTTGATAATCCACGTAAAGCACTTTACATGGGGCCTGGCACATAGTAGGACCTCAAAACAGAGCTGTTATTAGGGGGGAGGTTGGACTAAGTGACCTTAAGGCCTCATCCCCCAGCCCTTGAACTGGAGAAAGCTGAAAGGCTAATTAATGGCAACAGGTTATGAATAAACAGAAGCTGGGAAGGTGGGATAATACAGAGTTTCCCAGAATAGGAACGTCTCCCTCTCCCTCACCCTGATTTGCATGGCTCCCACAGGCCTCCCTCCCCTCTCCTAACTCAATTTCAATTTCAATTTCAATGTCAATAACTTCCCTGGCACAACAAGCAGCCAGGGGTTGCCAAAGTGAATCAGAACATTGAGTTTCAAAGCCTCGGACCGGCTCGTCTAGCCAGCGTTGTCCCCCGCAAGGCCTGCCCGGCCCCTCCTGCCGCTCAGCTCTCATCCTCTGTGCCCTTTGGGGAGACTTATTTTTACCTTCCCCAGCTGTCTGTAAGGTTATTTGAAAAATGACACGCTCCTTTCTTTGATCGAGATGTTTGAACAACAACAGCACGTGGGCCGCCGGGCACCTGCTTCGCGGCTCTCCGCGGGAGGAGCCACGGATGTGGGATGAAGGAGGCTTAGCCGCCCTCCCTCGAGATCCCAGCCAAGTGTGGGGGAGGCAGATGGGAACCAGCAACTCCAAGAGTGTGACAAGTGCTACGCTGGAGGGGGCGGGGGCTCTGGGAGCACGAAAGAGGGGTGCGGAGCCGGTGGCGGTGTGGGAAGGGGCAGAATGGGAGGGGCTTCTCAAGGATACTTGGTGGCAGGCTACTGAGGTCTTTCCCCGTGGGTCAGTGGTGGCTGGAATGTCACCACGTTAGCCATCCCTTTTACTTAAACCGCAACAGCCACAGCCCCACAGTGTTGGCAGCGATCAGATCGTCCGTAAAGGGAAAGTTTGACATGGAGGGGTGAGAAGTGTGTACAAGGGACCCGGGGGGCCTGAAGTCCTGGAGGGTGGGCACGGGGTGGAAGGGCGTGTTGGCCTGTGAGCCAGGACGGATGTGTGGCCCATCGGTGAACACTGATTTGGACTTGATGCTGTCACAAAGGGAGGGGCCCTGGGGGAAGTGGGAGAGGGCGGTGGAGGGTGGGGGGCCCAGGACACCTTCTGAAATGCCCGGGCTCAGAGACAGAACGGAGAGGAAAGGGCTGGGGCAGGAGCAGCCTCGACGCGCAGAGACGAACAGGTGAAGGGGCGAGCTCACACGCGCTTTGCCGACTTGGCATCCCCGCCCAGCACCATGTGTGACCTGCTCTCCTCAGGGAAGCAACAGGCCACCTCTTTGCTCCACTGTGGGGAGCCACAGGTCAGGCAGTCGGTCAGACGGGCTGGGGCAATGTTGCCAGGAAGCCCCTGAGAGCAGGACCTTATCCCTCCTCCTTCTCTTCTCCACTCCACAACCAGAGTAGAAACAGACACAGCCCCAGCTCCCTCCACACCGCCACCAGGGCGGGGACAGAAGTGCCCTGAGAGAGAGGACACAGACTCTCTTTCCAAAACCTTTGGCCAGACAGAGAGAAGAGCCCCAGGGACAAACAGCTCTGAGCAAGATGAACTAATGCTCGGAGGCCCAAGGAGGGGCGAGCTTGCGGGTCTTGGGGGATTTCAAAGGGGATTGTGCGGAACCAATAGAACCAGTAGAAGCGAATGCCTCTCTGGCAGTGCCCCAGGCCTCTCGGTTCCTGGGGACTCCTCTGCCATTGGGTCTGAACGTTCGCAGAAGCTCCTTGGGCAGGAGCCCCCCCATCCTGCTTGCTGACCAGGGCCTCCTCTTTGCACATCCTCAGGGTCTGATGAGAGGCAGGTGGGTGAGGGGAGGAGGGGAGCCACAGTGCAATGGGGACACTGAGCGGTGAGGACGGATTCCCAGTTCTATTGCTGGGCACCTTTGGGCAAGTGCCTTCCATTTTCGCAGCTTCATTCGACTCCTCAGTAAGAGGAGAGGAATAGGCCAGATCACGGGCTTACAAAGAGGGTTTCTTAGAGGGCCGTGCCTGTAAGATGTCCTGGGGAAAAGAAGTTTGGGAGAACAAATTCTCCACCCTCTCACATCCATTACGGGCTCGGAAGAGCTCCGCAGCACAGAAACCTGCTGGACTTCGTCCTGGTGTTTTCCAAACTGCCTTGAGGACCCTTTTTCTCAAACCACTAGTTTTCATCCCAGGGAAGGAATGGCCATCCAACACAGTCTGGAACTATTGGACTGCATGCTCCTCCCCAAGTTTCCCTCTGGTTCTGAGAGTCTAGACGTCTATTTTTCTAAAGAAAGTTATCAGGGAGCTCTTCCTACGTGTCCAGCTCTGGGCCATAATTTGATCCTCGCGGCGACATGTGGGGTAGGTATTAATTCTCGCCTGGCAGATGAGGACAGTGAGTCATGGGGCAGCTCAGGGGAGGGGGGAAGGTTTGCTTCCTGTTTGCCTTGGCAGGAAGGTGCAGCTCTGCTCTGGAGGCCTGACGTGGAGGTTGCAGCTCCCCGGCAGTCTCAGACTGACTCCAGTCTCCCTTAGCCCCGTTCCAGGGCCACTGTTTTCTTGGGAGAGGCCACTGGAGAGCTTAGGAGGTGAAGCCACACGCTGGGGTAAACCACCCACCTCTAACTGCAAAAGCAACTCCTGAGAGTTCAGATCCACATAGGGTGGGCCCTTGACAAAATTATAAAGCTTTTTCCTTTGTGTATAGTACAAAAACCTGAAGTTAGAAGTCAGATCGGAATTTAAATCCTGCTACAAAGAGACTTACTTAACTAACCTGACTTACGGGATGTACTAGATTGATTACCTGACCTCTGCACTTCCTCTGTAAAACACACCAGCCACAGCCTGGGGCACCTTGAACCCCAGGCTATGAGACAGCTTCTTTCCGGTTTGCCCATGTTGTGTGTGCACCCGAACCTGTTTATGTCAGTTGCGCTTGTCACTGTAAATAGGTAATTTAATCAAATGTAACATAAGCCAATTAAATGAATGCAGACAAGTTATGTTTCTATGGTAATTTATTCAATGCTTTGAGAAGGCTGCTAAAAAAAATTGCTGTTGAATTAGGGATGGGCAACACTATAAAAGATCTGAAGAAAAATAAACCCTATACAAGGAAGTGTGTGTACATCGATTGCCTTGCAAGGAATCGAAACCAGAAATCTCTCAGGCGATAGTTCATGCGAAGAAGACAACATGGTCTTCATTGCTATGAACTTGGAAAGCCTGTTCACCCTTCTGAACTTCATTTTTCTTGACTTTGAAACAAGTAAGATAATTCTTACCTCGTGGAGCTGCCAAGAGGAATGAACGGAGCCAGGTGCAGTCTCATTCCTCGTGTTCCCTTCTCGGGGATTCCTCTCTCCTCTTCCTGCCGCGCCCACCTTCCCCCTCTCTTCTTCCTGCCATGCCCACCTTCCCCCTCTCAGAGATCCTTGGGCTTCACCCCCAAAGCTGCAGCTAATCTGATTGTGATTAGGGTTTAAGGCTCGGACCCTCCCAAAGAGGACATCTTCAAAGTGTTTCCACACGTGCATGGACTCAGGTGAGATTCCCAGCAGTGTGACAAAGCAGTTGGGTGACAGTTTGAGCCGGAGAGCCTCCCTAGCATTCCTCAAATCACAGTTCCTATGACTGGTCCCAGAGGAGGGTATGCTTGCTCTTTCTAATGTGTGACCCAGCCATCTCTGTGCCCTTGCTGTGACGCGCCCAGCTTCCCTAAGCCATCTACCTGGGGTTCAGCTCGCCTGAGACTCTGGAGAAATCATACCTTAAGCCAAAGGCACCAAAGGAAAGTGAGGCTTGACGGAAGAGCTCAGCCGCCGCTCCGTTCAGACCTCCTGAGCCCTGGCTCTTGCCCAGTGGTCCGGAGTGTGAGGGAGGGGAATGGCTCTCCCACACCTGCACCCCTGATGGGCTCTGCGGGAATGGGAATGCTACCTGTGGCTGGGCCCAGGTCCTTGCTGCCTGCGCACATCTCTCCAAGCACCTGCCACTTGGCACCGCATGCCCCCAAATCTCGCCTCAGGGAACCTAAGAGAGATTTCAAAAGGGATCAGTGTGTGAATTCATTCCCAGTTCTGAGGACCCGACCTTGCCGTTGCTGTTCCACTGCTAGCTTCCCAGGGCTTCAGGCTACTGGCCCCAAAACTCCACCAATTGCTTCATCTCCTAACTCAGCTGGGTTGGCCCCAGCTGGAACCCCCTGGAGAGGGGGCTACTTCAGCATCACTTCTGCCGCCAGGAAGCCAGCACCACATGTGCCCCTAGGTGCCTGGAGCCCAGCAGAGGCATCCGTTAGAGCTCTTTGTGTCTGGGGGTGGGGGGTGGGGAGAGGGAGCAAAGACCAAGGCCAGGGAAGTGAGGCTGGACAGAAATTCTTCTCTTCTGCACTGGCTTCTGTGTTACGGAAGGAGTCGGACAGACCTGAGTCTGTGATTCCTGTGACATCTTGGGGTGCCCTTGTAGCCTCCTGAGGCTTTGTTTCTGCATCTGCAAAGTGGGATGATGATGGTTGCCTCATCCCTTTGTTGAGAATAATGTCAGTAACATGTCTATAAAGACATTTTTCCCATATGTGACCTGTTCTCATCAAAGACTTAAGAGCGACATTGGGAAAAGCAAAAGATCCACTGTAGCAGATGAGTCTGAGTGGTGGTGGGGGGTGGGGGGTGGGGGCAGGCCCTGGGCCACAGTGGTGAGAACCAGGTGTCGCCTCTGATAGGGCACCGGACTCCCTGCCCGTCCTGGGCACCCAAGTCTAAGATTGGCCTCCCTGGCTTCCGGCTTATTGATCTGGACAGATTTTTTCGAGATAGAGCAGAGAACCCCTTTCCATTTGGAAACGGATACCTAGAGAGCAAACAACCTGTCCAAGGCCACCCAGAGGGGCAGGGCCAGCGTGGCACCTTCCAGGGAGCTGACTCCCAAGGTACAGGGCTGGGAAGTGCGCAGGCTGCCTCCAGCCGGCCCGCCCCTCTGCGTTCTGATGTGGGGTGCAGGACGCTCGCTGGCTGCGGCTGTCTGGGCTGCATCTGGGGCTACAGCCAGGTGGAGCTGCGGCTGGTGGGCGCCCTGCCTTTCTCCTTGGGTGGCCGCCTGAGTCCTGGCTGCAGCTTGCGTGGGGAGGGCTGTCCTCTTCCTACTGACTCTGGGACTGTTCCCTAATATCTTTCTCAGGGAAATGACCCTCCTGAGCCCGTCACAGGAGGGTAGGGGCAGAATGGGAGGAGGGGTCAGGCAGGAGGAGGCAAGTCCCGGGGTGACCGAGCGATAGAGTGACGCATCCACTCACGCATTCGCTCAGGTCTGACTTTCGCCAGGGTGCACCAGTGCCCTGTTAAAATACTGAAATAGTTACCTTAAATAGTCACTTCCCAGAGCTCTGTGCACATCCACTACAGCCAAGGAGCCTCCGTCAGCAGAAGCCCAGGGGCCCTGCACCGGTGCCGGCTTTGCATATTTTGACTACCACCCCTGATCAGAGATGCCAGAAAGCACTTAGACCGAAAATTGTTAGGTGAAATAAGATGCATTTATCTGGGAAATGCCATCATACATTCATTCATCGAGCGAATATTTATTGAGCACGTAGTATCTGCCAGGGAAAGGGCTGGGAATCGGGGCACAGAGCTGGATAACAAGGTCCCCGCTCACAGTCTTGCTGTGGACTGGGAGGGGGAGCAGGAGACGCAGTGGCGCAGAGAAAGAGGAAACACGGCAGAGAGAAAACAACCTGGGCTGACGCCTGGGCGGGAGCTCGGAGCAGGCAGGGAGGCTGCCGGGCCCACGGGGAGGGGCCTCGGAGTCCAGCTTGGAGCTGTCAAGGTTCTTCAGTTCTGTCCAATTATCCACTAATGACTCACAATGAATAGATTAGGAAGGGGATTGAGGACAAGGACGCTTAATTATCAAGCCGAGAGAGGAGGAAACACTGTCCCCTGACAGGTCTAGGGAAGGCGGGGCAGGGAGCAGGGGAGGAGGCTGAGGCTGCAGGGTGGGGCTTCTGCGGTTGGGCCAGGACATGGGGCTGGAAGTGGAGCTCAGTGTCTGGGGAAGAGAGAAGGATTCGGGACAGTGGGGTTCAAGGTGGAAGGGGGAGAGGTATTTGGGGAGAGGCAGGTGGAAGGACACAGAGCTTATTCATTCCGGGCAGGAGGGTTTTCAATACCGTTTCGTCTTTCCTTAGCAGGACTGGTGCCCCCAGAGCAAGGGGTCGAGTCTGTGGCATCTGTCTGCTGGAACCGTGGCTCTGGCCCTGATTTGGAGTGGTCCTTGCTCCAGCCTGGGAAGGACACTCGACCCTCTTGCCCCCTCTACCTCCCCCTGCTCCCCGACATCCGGGTCTCCACCTTACTCTCGTCTCCTGGGGGAGGAGGAGTCCCTCGCACCAGCATCTCCGCCCCAGCACAAAGGGTCACAGTCACAGCCTGAGGTCCCAGCACTCGTACTGCCAGCAGTCCTGGGGTGACGGACAAGGCATTTCCCCTCATTAGGCTCCGGAGGGAAGCGGAGCTCAGAGAGGAGCCTCGCAGGAGAGGAGCCTGCTTCTGCACACACGTCTCTTCATGGCTTGACGCTGCCTTGTCCTCCAGACCTGGGCTGCAGATGAGTAGGGCTAACTGGCTCTCGGCACACGAGAGCTACTGAGCTTGAAGTCCTCTGCCCCCACCCCGCGAAGACCCCTCCTTCAGCCTTACTTGCACGCACCCTGTGAGGAGCCGCCCAGCCCCGGCTGGTGTGCTGAGGTGCCCACGTTGCACGGCTGGTGACACCCTCCGGTCCCCAGGGCACTCTCTGCTCTGATATCCACACAGCCCCAGCCTCTGTGGCATACCTGGTACCCAGGGAAGGTGCCAGGGACCCTGATGACGCTCATCTCGTTATTTCAGTTTCCGCATGTTTGAGTCACCGCCCCTATAGATATTCAGTTCCTTGATACACAGTCTGTTCCTTACCCCGTCTTCTGCCTTGCTCACCCCGTGGGGGTCACTGACCACGTGCTGATTGATTAGTGCATCGATGGGCGTGGGCGGGAGGAGGCTGGAGTAGGGGAATGTGTGTTTGTGGCTTCCGGGTTGGGTTTACTTTCTGCCAGGGCTGTGCTTTCTGCAGGAGATGAGGCTTTATATATTTTTAACTATGTTGTCCTGGGAAAAGAGTGCAAGGTTTGCTGTGTGCCCGGTGCTTTGCAGATATTCTCTCATTTAATTCTCACAACCATTCCTTCAGTGGGTATTTCAGGTTTACAAATGAGAAGCCAAGGCTTGGGAAGGAAAGGTGAATTGTCTAAGGCCGTCTAGTTAGTGCGAGAGCTGGGATTTGAACAGGGGCCTCTTGGACTCCAAAGGCAGCATTCTTTCTTGCATTCCATAGCGTGTATGGGAAACAAACCAGAGATTTAGGGCTTGGGGTGAGGCTGTCTCGGGGGGCTACGAGAGAGGGATCAGGAGCTTCCTGACCAGAGAGTCCTGGAAAATGAAGTGATCATCTTGCAGATCTGTAAAGTTTCAAGTTCTCAGTCAATGCCCACGACCAGCATTGAAGACGACGGAAGTCTTAGCTCCGTTTCACAGATGTGGCACAAGTACACTGCCAGAGGGGAACCAAGCAGGCATCCGACTTCAAACCCGATGTTCTTACCACTCACCCTGCCCCGCTCCCCTCCCCCTGTGCCCCTGCCTGGACCATCTCTGGTGCCAAGAAAAGACCTCAGACCCACAGGTAGGGCCCGAGACTCAGACCCAGGCCAGAGTGTGAGACCAGGACAGTTGGTGCAGAAGGACAAGAGATATGTTTTCGCCACGGGATGAGGCACGCAGGGTCTGAGAGCTGAGAGTTGTCACAGAATCCCAGAGATGGGGGTCTCTGTGTTAGCATCATTTAGCTTAGCCCCCAGCCAGTGCAGGTGACACAAAATCACAAGCAGAGGCGCGAGTCAAACCCAGCCCTCCCTTGACTCACAACCCCTACGCTAAGGGCCACTCTAGGAAGTGAGACACAAATCCAGAAGCGGATTCTCATCCCAAGAGGGCCACTGTTCCTCCTCTTCCAGCTAAACACCTCAGGTACCCAATGGGAGTGTCCAGTGCAGCAGCCTCAGCCTCCCAGAAGGGTCTCGAGTCTCTCCTGGTCCAAGTCCTGGATGTCTCCCTAGGATGGGCAGAACCATCGCCTCCTTGCCCTAAATTCTGCCTCTTCTTCAGTCCTGGCAGCAAATCTCAGTGCCTTCACGCAGTGAATGGCAGGCCCTTTGGGGCCCGCTGGGGCTCAGGGTGAGGGTCTCCTCTTTGATTTCTGTGCTTCATTGAGCTTGGAATGCCCAGGGCAGCAATGTGTCATGGAAAGGACTGGTACTTCGTTTCCATTCCCCCTTAAGACCTCGGCTGGGGTTCTGACACCCTGAGTGCCTGGTGGGGTGGGGGATGGCATTGGAGGTGCTGGCACCCTGTTTGGTTGTCAGCTTAAAGATCCTGGGCTGGGAGGAGTATTATGGGTGGTGGTGGTTGGCGGGCAGTGACAGGAGATGTGCGATGTCTTTAAAAGCAGGATGTGCCCTTCTCTGCTTGCAGTGGCTCCGCCTGGAGGGCCCTTCTCCGCACAGCAGCCAGAGGAGCTTTCTGAACCCTCAACCCGACCAAGTCACCTCCTTTCTTAAAACTCTTCAAAGGCTCCCTGTCACCCACTAGCTCAGATGTATGGCTTCCGGGCCCTGCTTGATGCGGCCCTGCCGCCTCTATGGCCTCTGCATAGCCCCCCCCCAACCCCGCTGCCTCCCTGGAGCTCCACAGTGTGGCCTGATGAACTCTGCCAGCCTGTCCTCCGGCCTGGGGGCCTTCCCGCTGCTGTCCTTGCTGCAGCGCCATCTTCCCTCCCACCCATCTGTCTCCCCTTGACCCAACTACATCTTCCATGTCTTCTTTTCCCAGAAGCCCTCCGAGACTGGTGAGGGTCGGGCTAGGGGTCAGGCACCATGCTCTGTTGTCCACTGCGCGTGTGTAATTCCTCCCACCTCTCCCGCTGGACTCCGACCTCCCAGTGGGCAGGGGTGTGCCTCGCTCAGAATGGTCTGGCCTGGAGTCTGGCCTCTTGCTACTCAAAGTGCGGTCCACGGCCTGGCAGCTTTCGCATCCCTTGAGACCCCGTCAGAAATGCAGAATCTTGGGTTCCACCCCAGACATATTGAATCGATGTCTGCATTTAAACAAGATCTCAGAGAGTTTGTGCGTAAATTTAATTTGGAAAAGCTCCGACCGAGCCAGGGCTTGGCCCAAAGTGGATGACTATTCACTGTTTTTTGAGCAAAGGAAGGAATGCAAGAGGTCCGCAGTGACTGACAGGATGTTCTAAGGGCCTCTACCTGCAACGACCTGTGTGCCCTGAGTGGCAGGGCACAGGAACCGTAGGCCGGCTCCTGGGTTTCTGTTCACAGGTGAGGGAGCTGAGGTTTAGAGTGCTTTGCCCGGGGCCACAGAGCTGCAATGGCAAAGCCAGGGCTTGAACTTGCTCTGACTGCCTCCAGCTGGAGGAGCGTGGGGAGCGGAGGGGTGGGGAAGGGGTGTGCCGGGCAAGGCCTTGCTGGGCCAGGCCCAGGGATGAGCTCACTTCGGGATGGAATTGAAACCTGTTCCCATCAAAGGCGGTGGTGAGGGGACTTTGGGCAGCAGCCTGAGCAGGTTTGATTTGTGGCTGAAATCCCAGCTTCCACTCTGGGGGCCTTGGGTCCCTCAGCCCGGCTGGGGTTTGCGCCGCGTTCCTTCGGTGGTGCCCTCTCTCTGTTCCGTGCGGGAAGTCTATCCCCCCCTGGGCTTTCCTGCAGCCCACACCGCCGGGCCACATTTCCCAGGCTCAGCACAGTCTGGACGCCTTCCCGTCCCTGCAGGCTTCTGCTTGGAGCTGAATTTACAAATCGCTCCTTCTTCCCTGCATCTTTTGCCTCGCTAGGGGGGCCTGGAATCCGTTGAGCAACAGGATGTGCAGCCTGGAGGACAGACAGTCTCTGATCCACCCCTCAGGTTTGAGACAAGGAACTGAGGCCCCCTGAGGCCCAGAGACAGATAGCAAGTTGCCCAGGTCGGAGGTGGCACAGCAGATGCTGGACAACACTGGGCACAAGAGTCCAGTCTGTGCCGTGCTTCCCACGCAACAGGCAGCCCGCTCAGGGCCTCTGGAGGGAAGGGCACACACCGGTGACATTTGCCATTCTTATTATTACCTGCTATTTATTTAATACTTACCCTATGCCAGACACTGCGCAAAGCAATTAATATACGTAATCCCATTTAGTGCTTGTAATAACTTGATGATTTATTTACTGTTCCTACCATTATCATTATTATTCTCATTTTTCAGATAAGGAAACTGAGGTTCAGAGAAGTGAAGTAACTTGCCCCAAGACACAAGTTAGGAAGTGGAGCAGCAGAGATTTGAAACCAATATTGTCAGACGCCAAGCTCTGCTCTGCTAAACTTCCTCTTGCGTGGGCTCCCTCAGACACGGGGACACACGTCACTGTGTCACAACAAGGGAGGGGTCTCATGTTTTTCTGAGCGGCTAGCGGCTTAAGGATCATGACAACACTGTTTCCCAGGCACACTGTTCTGTTCACAGAGCACCCTTATACTCTTTGCATTATCTCAGTACCTACAAGAAACCCATAAAGCTGGCCAAGTAGGTATTTTCCCCATTTAACAGGTTGGGAAACTGAGTTTAATACTCCAAAGCACACAACTTGTTGGACTTGGGTGGCAGCGCCAATGTGGTGATAGCACACCACTCCCTCAACATTTATTGAGCATCTACTATGAGCACCTCATAGATTTATCTCATACAACCCTCCATGCAGCTCTTCAGAGAGGTGTTGTAGGAGTTGATGCTTCTGATCCCAGCCAGGTAGCTCTTAACAGACCACCACTTCCACAGATAACAACTGCAAACTCTAATTAAAATTTAAAAAATTAGTTATCAGAAGGAGAGTAAGTCAAAGCAGGCAGATTCCAGAGGGGCTGGGGTGGGTGGTTATTGACACTTGGAAGAAGGGAAGGGAACTGGGTAAATGTCCCATTTTTCACAAGTTTAGCACCACACTCCTTATGTTGGGTGGGTAAAACTCGGCTAGAAACTTACAGTCATACCAGATTGAGGAAGAGATTTCAAGGCAACTGTGGCAGCTAGACAGCAAAGGAGGAAAACTGGAAAGGAGTGAACCAGAGAGGGGAACCCCAGGTTCTGTGTACAAACTGCCAAATATCTGACTAGCCCCTAAACCAATGAGTGTGCAGGACAGACACCATGGTGCCCAGCTAAGGCTAGAGGAACTGACGCTGCAGGTGCCATTCACTAAAGGGGTGACAGTTTTACAGTGAGAGTTCAGTCAAGTGAACCGCTTAAATAAAAAAACAAAGAAAGAAACAATTAAAAAATCTAATACTTTTTATAGCAACATACAGAATCCACAGTCTTTATAACACACCATTCACAATACCTAGGATGCAATCCAAAATTACTAGACATAGGAAGAAGCAGAAAAACTTGACCCATAGAAAACAATTAATTGAGACTGTCCCTAAAGTGAGCCAGATTGCGGAATTAGCAGACAAATATTTTGCAGCTGCTCTTATAACTATGCTCAAGGATATAAAGAAAGGTATGCTCAAAGTGTGCACAACCACAATGCATATAAAGATTGAACTACCAGTCTCAATTTAAAAAAAGAAAAGAAAGGGAACCACAAAAGAGAATGAAATGAAATTTTAGACTTGAAAATATAATATTTGGCATAAAGAAATATTGCAATTATCATTTAAAAATAAAAGATATTCAGGTTCAAAAAGATTAAGTAATTTTTCCAAAGTCTTGCTAACAAGTGATAAGAGTTGGAATTTGAATCTCAAGTCTAGCTGGCTTTGAAAACTATACTTTTTCAACCCCACTAGGTGGAATTTAGAGTTTAGCAGAAGTCTGTGGGAAAATGAAAGTGGAATTTGCACATTTCCGAAACTCCAGTGAGACTGGAGTTCGTCTCACTCTAAGAACTTCTTGTAAGAATTTGCTATGGCTCCTTGAGAACAGCCAATGGGATTATCTAGCCATGGTGCTGAAATTTGCCCATTATCCGAAACTTCAGTGTCTCCCAAACCATTTCTGATTATTTGCACCAATGAGTGGAGATAAACCGTAACAAGCAGCTCACGCTCTGGAATCAATTCATTTTGGCTCTCAAGGCTAATGCAATGCACTTCCCCATCCATTGCTGTCCATGGGCTTTGCCCATGCTCAACATAAGACTATTCCATGTTTAGCAAAAACATTATCCTTGGGAGTGCAGGTGGAGAGTAAGGGTCTTCATGCATTTGCACTACCTTCCTACAGCTGAGATCTAGATAAATTCTATATGTATTTTGTGAGGTTTATGATGTGTTTAATGCCGAGCATGGTACTGTGGAAGGCAGAGAGAGATGAGACCCAGTCCTGCTCTGTAGGAGCCCCACCTGAAAATAAATATGGAGAAGGAGCAGGGACAAGGCTAGCAGTGGGGGCTCGAGGTCTACTGTGTGTCCTTGACGAGGCCTGCCTTGGGGCTTCAGGGGGTCGGGGAATCTAATTCTGGGCTGGGAGCAATCATGAAATACTTTCTAGAAGAGGTGGGTTGTCCGAAAAGGCTAAACTCAGGAGGGGAAGGGAGCAGACCATTCCAAGACACAGTTGGTGCTTAGTAGATGTTTATTAAATGAGGGAATGAAAGCACAATTATTTTCTTCCTATCCATTTTTAAACATCTGTCTTCTAAAATGGTCGTTTAAAATATTTAAAAACAGACTATTTTAATACTATCTGTAATAGCCCCAAACTGGAAACTACCCAAATGCCCATCAACAGTACAGTGGATAAATAAATTATGGCATATTCATACAACGGAATACTACCTGACAATGAGAACGGCCACTCTACAATGACACACAGCACTACGGATGAATATCAGAAGCACAGTGTTGTGCAAAAGAAGGCAGACATGGAAGGGGAGCTGGAGTAAGGCTCTGTTTATATTAAGTGCAAAGAGAGGCAAAGCTAAGCGATGGTGTCTGGGGTCAGCATGGTGGATTTGGGTAGTAGCGATGGGGAGAGAGCCCAAGGCGAGCTTTGGGGAAGTAGGAAGTCTCCTTTTCTTGATCGGGACATTGCTTACGTGGATGGTTCAGTTTCTGAAAATCTTATTGGGCTGCACATTTATGATAAGTGTATTTTTCTGTAAGTATGTAGTATTTCAACAAAAAGGCAACGGACAGACAAGGCTGTGTTCCCCCGCTTGACTTCCTAGACCCCGTGCTCCCTTGCTCTCTCTCGCTGACACCGGAGGGCATGACCTTGTGAAAATAGTTTTCAGAGAATGGCGGGCCTTGCCCGAGGAGTAGCCTCTCCTACGACCAGAAGAGGAAAGGCAGAGAATCTTTCCTCCCATTTTAATGATTGGGAAACTGAGGCTCGTAGAGAGGAAGTAACTTGTCCTTTGGTCACATAGGGAGTCAGGGTTCAGAAAGAACTTTGGTCTTCTGGGAGCCTTTTTCCTGCAGCCCAGATCATCTTTGAGCTGGGTGTGGAAGGAGGAGTAGGTCAGGCGGGGTAGACTGGGGTAGGGATCACATCCCCGTCAGACAGAACAGCATGTCCAGAGGCAAAGGAGTAAGGAAGAAAAGGCATTTCCATGTGGGTAGAACCTGGGGTCTGGGAGTGAGTGGCGTGATGTGAGGCTGAGGCTTTGAACGCCACGACATCCGGCTTGGTGGGGGGACGGTGCATGTCATACCAGAATGAGTGGGGTGAGTGGCAGGGCCTGGGAGGGGCCCCTCTCGCTTTTTCCTTCCTGGGCTTCCTCCCACAGTTGGATGAGACTCACACGCATGTCCCAGCCCCCTGAGGCTGTCCAGTCAATAAGCTCTTCACGGAGCCAAAGAGAGGCAAGATCGATGCAGTTGCCATTGATCCCTCCTCGGCGGCCGATTAGTAGCAGGGGCGCTGCTGGCCCGGGGAGCCCCGTGCTAATGCACTGCGGAACTCAGATTAAACTGGAAGCACCCAGCAGCCCTGGGGAGAGCTTCCGTCCTCCCCAGATGCCTGGGGGGAGCTGGGGAGGGGAGCCTGACCCCAACCCGCTGGAGCCCTGTGCTGCCCAGGTGAACAACATGAGTGCCCCAGGCAGTCAGCGGACATTTGATCGTGCCATTCCTTTGCCTAAATCCTCTCGATGCACCTGTTGTCTTTGGGGTCTGCGCAAACTCCCTAACAGGGCAAATGTGCCCTCTGGGATCTGGGCCCCGGCTGCCTCTTCCAGCCTCATCCCGTCGCCTTCCCCTCACCCTCCGAATCGGCCCAGTGGAATCGCTTTCCTCTTCTCCAACTTGCCATCACGTCGCAGGGGGTCATCTGTTGTTTCTTCCAGAAAGCCTTCTCTGACCCTCCTACCACCACCACCACCAAATTCTGACTTAGGAAGCTTTCCAAGGTTCTCCCTGTACATTCTTGAGCAGACCAAGGATAAGAATGTACTGTAATCGCCTTTTTTCACGTCCTGTCCTGGTTGCATATGAAAATCGCCTGGGAGCTTTGAAAAAATACAGATTCTGATTCAGCTGGTCTGGGATGAGGCTGGGGTACTGATGCTCTCATTGCCTCCCTCCAGGGGGTCCTGAAGTACACCCATGGCTCAGAATCACTGTACTAGAGTCTGAACACCAAGAGAGTCAGGGCCCAAATTGACCAACAAACCACTCTGTACTTGGCACCTTGAACAGTGCCTGGCACATAGTAGATGCTCAGTGAACATCCGCAATGTCCTGGTTGAGGCAGGAGGCCTGGGCCGAGCATTCCCACATGCTGGGGCCTCCCTCTCCCATCAGCCGCCCCTCGCCTCTGTTGGACAGCACAAGGTACCAGCTCTTAGAGTTGAATAGCTTGGGTCATCGAGAGGCTCTTTCACAACACGTTGCCTCATGTTTAATTCTCAGTGTGATCTGTGACGGCGGAGGAAGAGCAATAAAATCTCGTTTTGTAAATGGGGACCGTGAAACCCAGAGAAGGTAAGTGACAGTGCCTGGGTATCACAGCTAGAACAGACAGAGCCAAGGTTCCACCCTGTTGTCTCCCCTGGTTTCTTTCCTTGAGTTTCGTTACCAAGGACTTCCTTAAGCAGAATCTCCTCTGCGGCCACTGGTCCTGGGGTCATTGTCCCTGGCGCCTTTCCCTGCGTGCTGCCCTTCCCTGGGGCAGCCTCCGTCCTTGGGAGGGGGTGACTTCCCTAATCCTTCTCACCACCAGGGCAGCGGGAGGCTGGCATGGTGGCCTGAAAGAGCTCCAGACCGGAAACCCACGGAACTGGGCTGTAGCCAGTGCCTGTCACCCATGAGTTCTGCGAACCTGGGCCTGTCCCCTGTCTTCCTAGAGCCACATTTGCAAAGTGGGGATCTCAAACTGCTGAGCCACTGGCCCCATCCAGAAAATGGGGCTAAAGACTCTCAAAGTACTGTCGCGTGAGATGACGTGTCACAGAGGGCTCTGTAGACCCCAAAGTCTATGCACGAGCACCACAAGGCTTGGAGAAGAGGCTTGGCCCAGACGTGCACCTGGTCTCTTCCTGGGCTTTAGCCAGAGCTGGCTTTCCCTGCCCCCTCCATCTCTGCAGAGGCAGCCACTCTTCTCGGCTGTCCCCATGGGAGACTGACCAGAGCAGACCGTCCGTAGGTGGGAGGCCTCGCTGGCAAGCTGAAGGCAGCTCACTTGGATGTAAGAGTTTACGAGGTGAGAGATGGAGAGGGATCGGCTTGAACAAGGAGCGGGGATAAGGGGCTCGCTCCTATCTGTTTTCCCTGGGGGCTCCAAGGCAAGGGGCCGGGCCTCTGTAGGACTGACACGGTGGGGACCCTGCCTTCCTGCTCCTCTGGGGAGCAGAGAAGCTTCCCAAGAGGACCCACAGGAGCCCTTCCTTAGGGAAATGCTGCAGAGAGAGCAGGGCCAGGGAGCCGAAGAGAAGTGGGAGGTGGAGACGGTGGGGAGAGGGGGCCAAGTCCCCTCGTCCTTGGCCTGGAGGGGACAGCAGTGGCCAGGAAACCCAGCCTGACGGAGGCCCACGCCAGGGTGAGACTCTCAGGGCAGGGACACTAAGAGTGGGGAGGGGAGAGAGGAGCAGCCCCCCAGCTCTGGAGCCCTGCACCCCTTCCCGAATCCCGTCAGTGCCCTTGGCCTCTCCTGAAGTCAGCCCCTTGCGTCCCAGGGGAGCAGGCACCATTTGGCTGGCAGCATCTTAGTATAATTTTTTTAAATTAAAAAAATTTTTTTCCCTTGTGCTGTCCAGGGCACCAAAGTAGCAGGTTGGATCCTGCTTTAAGAGGAAATTTTCCAGATAATCTGGGCCTCAAGGCTCTGCTTGGAAAGCCAGGAAGGCTCAGGGATCCAGGTGCCCTGGAAGCCACCAGGGAGGAGGATGCAGTTCTATTTTAGAATTTACATTTTCCTTTGATATTTTCCCCAATATTCAGACGCTCAAATGCATAGAATTTGAGTAATTATCGTCTTTGCTACACTCTCCTTATTGGTCCATGCTTGGTCCTATTTTTCTTTCATTTATACATGTTAACTATATCGTAAGTGGCCTCAAACCTGCCGCCTAACGTAAAAGCAAAGTCCTTGACAATGATCGATACTTACTAGTATGGCTGCCTCCTGCCCATCCCGTTTCCCTGCCTCTCTCCGCCCACCGGTAACCAAGCTCGCAATCCTGCCATTTCTTAGCTTTCTTTGTTCTGTATGTATTTTATTGTATCTGAGTGTTTTCTGGTTCCCTTGAATTTTTGCAAATCCCCACCCCTTGCCCCGTTTGGGGTACCCGTCATTGCGGAATACAGGAAATGAGATGCGGGTTGCTCCATTATTTTTAGCTGCAATAAAACTCTGATACTGAAACCACCTTGGTCTTCAGTGTTCTCTGCAGGGGAGGGCAGCGAGCAGGAGGGAAATTCCCCATCCGGAGAGGCCACCCTTTATGGGAGTGGCATGAAGATTGTGCTTTGCTGGGCAGAGTTTAGAAGGGTGGGGAGTTAACCCCCTCCTTCTAATCCCCCACTTAATTCAGCCTTGTCTGCAGCCTGGAGCAAAACTAGAGCACCCTCCATAGATGAGTCAACTCTGGCAGAGTTGCCCACCAGAAGCCCTGGGTCTGGGGGGGGCAAGTTTATCCTCAGTGACTCCAGCCGACGTCTGTGCCCTCTGGAGGGTGCCAACCAGGGCGCCGGGGATGCGCCTGATATGTGATCATGGGATGGGAGGGTGGCCTGGGTGGGTGGGGGCCCTACACCGGCCACAGCACAGCCCCCACCCCGAGGTCTCGCTGGCAGTGTGCCAGCCCCAGGCCCCACAATGCTCACGTGCATCACCCCCTTGTGGCTTCTCAGACCGAGAACCAATTTTATCCATGAGTGAGTCTATATAATCCTTTCCTGGTCCCTGTCCACTGCTTGGGGAGCCTCCAGTGGGGGCGGCGAGGGAGGCTGCCTGGGCTTGCAGAGGTGGGGAAGCCCACGGAGGGCCAGGTCCAGCCTCAGCGGCCAGGGATGTCCCACAGTCCCCTGGCTGACCCATTCATGTCCCTCATCTTCCCCGGGAGGAAATGAGGTGTTAATGAACCCAAGTGAGGCCACTTCCAGGCCACTATCAGAATCCCCTTCCCCACCATGTTTTTGCTCTGAGTGGGTTTGGGATGGGGCCTGGGTGGGGAGCATCTTCCCCATGCCCCTTCCTCTTCCATAAGGCTGAGTGTGGGTGAGGGGAGAGGGGCTTGGCCCAGAGCTTGGGTTGCCACATTGAGCTGTGGAAACCGAAGACCCTCTGAGCTAGAAGGGTCTCCAGGGAGAGCCCTGCCCTACACTTACTGACGGGGAAACTAAGGCCTGGAGAGGGACTCATTTAAGTTTCCCAAAACTGGTCTGGTCTGGCAGGACAGCGCCTACCAGTCCCCCTGCCTCCTACCTTACCAGCTGCCGCTGCCCACTGTGAGTCCTGTGGCCCCCGTGCACGTTCCCTCCGTGTGGAATGCCCTTCCCAGAAGCCTGTTCTCCTGGAGTGCCCCGGATCCCACGGGCTAAGCAGAGGGTGTGGCACTGATGGCCTGGGGTTCAAGGCCCACCTCTGCCTCTTACTTACTAGGTGACCTCGAGCACATGATGCAACCTCTCAAAGCCTGTTTCTTTGTCTAGAAAAAAACAGAGGTTGCTGATGACAAAGTTTCTCTTTCAGGCTTGCTGTGAAGCTTGAAAGAGAAACTGCAACAGATCAGCACAGCGCCTGGCAAGTAGGAAACAGTCAGGAAATCCTAGAGGTTATGATTGTCCTTGGGCTGGTGGACTCCTATTCATCCTTCACAACCCGCCGAGGCACCGCCTACCCTGTGAAGCCTTCCCTGATGTCCCCACACACAGACCTGATGATGCTCGAGACCCCCACTGCTGCAGCTGTCTCTTGGACATACATAAATCACTTCCTACTGTCTTCTCTGCTGGAGTGTGAGCTCCTAAGGGGAAGGGGTACGTGCTGTTCTGCTGTGGTGGGGCCAGTGCTGAGCAGGCAGAGTCTTGGTGGTAGGCATGGAGTGGGATTGTCCCAAGACGGGCTCCTCTCCCGTCCTTGTCTAAGTCCCCTCATCGGGTCCATTCCTCGGGACTGGGTGTGCATTTGGTGGCCTCCACTGCCCTCTCCTGACCACAGATGGCAGGACAGTGCCTGGGTGGGGGTGGGGGGCCTGGGCAGAGAGGCAGGAGACTGGGGGCTGAGCGAGGGTTCTGCCTCTTGTGCAGAAGCCTTTACACGTTCCTCTGTGTCTTGGGCCTCAGAGCCTCTGAGCCCACGGGGTAGCCAGCAGAAGGCTGTGCTGGGAGAGGTGGGGGGTCTAGAAGGGCTTTTCCTCCTATGGGCAGCCAGCCTTGCATGGCTCACGGCGGCCCAGCCCCAAGCCCACCTCCCCAGCAGGCAGCCTCTGGGAGGCACCCTCAGGCGGCCCTGGATCACGCACAGGTACCGGGGCTCCTCACTGGCTCACGGTTATCTCCTGCCTTTCTCAGGAGCGTGACAGATTGAAAGAAGATGGTTCCAGCTAAAAGAGTCCTATAATTATCAGCTGCGGATTATTTTAATTAAAATGCTTTGCATCCTCAGCTCTTAATTTCTAAAATGATTATAAATGTTATTATTAAAGAAAAATCCTTGAAGTGAGATCCATAAATCTCCGCCCGGGCTGAGATGACAGGGCGAGCTGGTGCGGCAGAGGAGACCCAGCCGGGCTGAGATGCCAGGGGAAGCGAGAGGGGAAGGGAGGAGAAGGGAGGGGAGAGAGGATGGAAGACAAGGAATGGAGGATGGATTTAGGGGGTTCCACAAGCACCCCTCCCACTCTACCTTCTAAGTCATTGAGCACTGGGGACTGAGAAATCAGACCAGATCTGGGTTTGGAACTTGCTTCTGCTGTTTGCTGTGTGACTTTGGGCATGTCGCATAACTTATCTGATCTTCAAGTTTCTCATATGTTTAATTAATTAATTAATTAATTAGCAGTAGGGTCTTGTCCAGGCTGGGGTGCAGTGGCATGATCATAGCTCACTGCAGCCTCCAACTCCTGGGCTCAAGTGATCCTCCTATCCTAGCCTTCCAAGCAGCTGGGACTACAGGCACCACCGTGCCCAGCTAGTTTACAACAGTTTTGTAGAGATGGGGTCTTGCTATGTTGCCCAGGCTGGTTCGAACTCCTGACCTTAAGCGATCCTCCTCCTGGGCCTCCCGAAGTCCTGGGATTACAGGCGTGAGTCACCATGCCGGCCTCTCATGTCTGTGGAATGGAAATATTTGCCGTCTGGCAGGACTATTTTAAGGCATGTTGCTAATGTGTGTGAAGCACTGTCACAGAGCAGCTACACTGCAGCAGTTTGCTCAGCTCACTCCCACCCCCAGGAGGGTTCTTGGGAGCCTCCGTCACAAGCTCAAGACAGGTGTCTGTCCCTCCACCTCCAGGACACTGAGGGGGGATTCCACAAGCACAATTGCTGCCAGCCCCTATGGGGCACCAGAGTGGCACCCTTAGGCTCTGGCAGCCTCCTGTCCAGAGGGGCAGGGCGGAGGGAGGGGACAAAGCCAGACCTCTTGCTCGACACGCAGGGAAATGCAGACCCACGGAGGGAGACGTCTAGCCCAAGGTCATCCGGCAAATTGCTGGCAGGTCGTTTCATCCATTTTAGCGGATGGCTAAAGCCTGCGTTTCTTATTTATTTTAAGCCCATCTTTCTAATGACTGGGAACCGGGAGATGACGCTAACAATGACATTGACAAGGCAGAGGAGGAAGGGAGTTGGCAGCATTGAGATGGAGTGGCCAAGCACGGCCTGGGGTCAGGACACCTGGATCCTGCTCCCAGCTCCCCCGGGCTTCCCTGTGACCTTGGGCTGCTCCCTTCTCTTCCTGGCCCCTCGCTCCCTCCTCGATGGGATGGGCTGGTAGCCGCTGGCTGCTGACCTCTCGGGCTGGTGTTGAGGACCGGCTGAGATGATGGATCTGAAAGTGCTTCGTAAGCGGGAAAGCGTGGAGCAAATGTAGGAGATTATTAACATTAATATTAATGAACTCGCTCACGGTTGGCTACTGGCCATAGAAAAGACGGAACGTGGGGAGTCTGGGGAAGACGAACTTTTCCAAGCCTCCGCAGGGCTTGCAGAGGTGTCAGGGATGGCAGGTCTCTGCAGGCTCATTTCCCAAGTTCCTACAGATGCAAGTACTTGAGGGGAAAACCCTTGGGATTCTCAGCCGGGGAACTGGTAGTGGGTGCAGCGGTGCTGGGAGGAGTGTGGGAGGGGCCCCCTCTCCCTGGCCGGGGCAGCGACAGGGCTCACGTGGGGTGGGCCTTGCTTCTGTAAATGCAGCTGTGCATAGAGTGGGTTGTGTCCTGGGTCAGCCATCGCTCCGTCCATCCGTTCATTCATTCGTATGTTCAGCAAGGGCTTGTTACAGATCGAAGCTGTGCTGGGCACCGGACACAGGGGTGAATGAGCCCCTGTCCCTGTGGTTAAGGTCAAAGGCTGCTTTGGGAGACAGATGACAGACCTGCAAACAGGCCATTGTGCCACCTGCAGAGATTTGGAGCTGTGGGAACGCACTGGAGCCGGGGCGGAGGGGAGATTTTCAGAGATTTCCTGGAGGAAGTTGTGTCTGAGCTGCACCTTGAGGGAGGACGGGCATGCTCATATCCCCCTCCCTACTTGGCCCACATGGAACATTCCAGTTTCTTGTCTCACAGAAAAAGGAGGCACAGGTCCTTGAGGCTTCCGGCTAGCGCCCCAGTGAGCCACACACCTAAGATGCAGAGCCTTCCACGGCTTCCGCCTTCAGGGTGCTGGAGTGGGAACCCCAAGACGGAGTGTGAATCCCAGCTCTGCCTCAAACAGGCCGCGCCCTCTGGCCTCCTCTCTAAAATGTGGGGTGAGGTTGTGAGGACGCGGTGAGATCGTGATTGTGAATAACACTCCAGAAAGGGAAAAGCACGTTGTCATCACTCATCATTTTATCGTCCAGTTGCTGGAGGTGTTTTGGTACATCCAGCGAGACCGCGGCCCGGAGAGCACAGCTGGAGTTTCGTTTCGGTATCTGTTGATTCATCTGTACCCATCGTGAGGTTTAAGAATGTGAAGATGTACAAGATGTCTGTGTGCTGTATGTGCAGTGCGTGTGTGTGTGTGTGTGTGTGTGTGTGTGTGTGTGTGTGCGCGCGTGCACATGAGAGAGAGAGAGAGAGAGAGATAGGAGGAGGAGGCCTGTGTGCTCACTTTGGCCCAGGGAGCCCCTTGTGTCTGTGAGGTCCCACATGAACGCGTGAAGCCCGGGGTGCACACACCCTGCTTCCTTCTGCCCCTTGGCATCACCGCACCCTGGACAATTCACACCACCCATGCCATGGAGCAGCCCGGACTCACGCTCACTTTGTTCTCGGGTTTCACTCTTATTGGCACCTCAGTCGGGGCTAACATCCTGTTCGTGTAGTACAAACTTAAATGCAGACTTAGAAAATCACCCATCTATGCAAATCACCCTATTCTGAGTAAACTTTGACGAGCAGTAGGATAAAGAATCCAAATTCTACACAGAGAGGGAGAGAATATTCTGGGGGCTTTTGCATGAGCTGAAACAAAGAGGCAGGTTGGGGTAGGGTGGGCCTGGGAACCGCAGCGTTCTTAGGGCGGGAGGATGGAGCGAGGGCTGTTGGCCGCCATTGGTCGGGTCCAGCTGGTGCCAGGTGCTGTGGTGGCCTTCCCATAAGGCCAGTGGGACCCGGAGTGTGGCTGGCTTTGACTGCCAAGTGGAGGTGTTGGTGATGGGCAGAGGCCAGGGAGAAGCAAACTTGGGCTTCAGGGAAATGACTCTGTGGCTGTGTGCGCTTGGTGGCTGGGGGGCGGGTGCTTGGTGGCCCGGGGGAGGCTGGGGACAGTGAGGCCTGTTAGAAGGCGGCTGGGACAGCTCTGGGCAAAGGCAATGGGGAGAGCCAAGGGGGCAGAATGGAAAGAGAGAGAGGTGGCTTGACACCCAGAGACTGGGAAGGTGGCCCGGGGTGGAGCAAGGAAGGACACTTTCGTGGGTGGGGAGACGGCAGGCTTGGAGTTTGGACACCCAAGCCCACTCTGTTCCTCCCATCACTTGCAGAGAGGAGAGTGGATGGCAGGCAACACTCACGGAGGACCTACTATGTGCACACGGGAGTACCGGGCCCTTTGCCTGGTATTCCACACCCTCCTCACCACAGCCCGCCAGCCAGCTGCTATCGTCCCATTTCACAGAAGAGACAATGGAGGCTTAAGGAAGTGGGTGATTGGCCCAAATCATAGGAGTAGGGTCAGGTTTGACAGCACAGTGAGTGCCGGTCTGCACTCTCCTCCCCTCCTCTCGCCTGCAGCTGCCACTGACCACCCCCAGCGTGGCCCACCTCCTCGGGGCACTCCTGTGAGCTGAGCAGGACAGGGGCTTCCCTTCTGACTTCCCGCTCTCAGAGAACACAGCAGTCACAGCTGATTACTGCACAGCCTTTGATTTGCAAGGGAAGCTGCAGGCTGTCCTCGGCTACCGGCAGAATCGGAGGTCGGGCTTCGGGTGAGCAAAGCTCCTTTCTCTTCTCCCCCTCTCTTTTTCCCTTTCCCGCCTCCTCTTCTGGCTTGATTCGCAGCTTATTTTTAATAAGGGATTTGAAACTTCAGATGCGGCGAAGCTCCGGGACAATAACCGTAGATGTGATGGCGATTGGCTGGAAGAGGGGTGGCCTGGGAGCAGATGGGGGACGAGAATGTCGCTGAGCATTCACCGGGCACCTACGAAGCACAGGCGCCAGGCCAGGGCCCTGCAGCCGTTAATCTCGAGTGCTCTGTGAGGGAGACCGTTCATTTCACAGGTGCGGAAATGAAGGTGTAGAGAGGTTTGAAAACGTGCTCCAGGTCACACAGCTAGTGAGGGGTGGCGTCCAGGAGACGCCAGAGTCCAGGGAGAGGCTACTGCCTGGGCTGGTGCCCTTCCCAGAGCTGCCGCCCGGGCCAGCGCAAGCCTTCCCTGCTCCCGGACACATCTCTGGGCGTTTAGAGACGTGCCTCCCGAGCCTGAGGTCGTCCTTCCGGTGGCCCAGGAGGACATACTGAGGGGCCTCCTTCCTCCTTCGCTGTCTCTGTCCTGGGGAACGTGGGACTTTAACATGGGACGGATGTGGCCCAGCACTGTGCAGCCCCTGTGTGTGACCAGGAGAAGAAAACCCCACACCGGGCAGCCCCCGGGTCCTCACACTGGCCCACTCGAGCTATGAGAAGGTTTTCCGAGGAGGTGACCGCCAGCTTCCTTCACCCCTGCGGGAGCAGCATAGGGTGAGAGGCGCAGTGCGGCACGGTGGAGGGAGCCCGTCTTTGGAGTCCGGCTGATACGGGCGACCTCCGGCAGCAGCCTCCCGTTGCACTGAGGAGAAAATCAGAGCTCCCTCCGGAGCAGCCAGGCCCTGCCTGACCCGGGCCCAACCTCCAGCCCAAGCCTCTCCTTGCACTCGGTGCCAGCCACCCTGACCCTAGACACCAAACCCTTTCCCTCCTCAGGGCCTTAGCACACTCTGTTCCCTCTTCCTGGAACACTCTTCCCTACTCCTTGTCTGGATGGCTCCTCTTCATCCTTTGGGCCTTGGAGACGCCCGCATACCCCTGGCCCACTAGCCAAGGCCCTCCGCCGTTATTCACTCAGCTGCACCTGCAGCTGGCTTTGCCAGTGCCACGAGCACAGGCACCAGGCCGCCCACAAGTGCCCACCTGGAGCCCGAGTCCAGCCCCGACTGCAGTAAGTACCGACTGGCAAACTATTGGATCTAACCTCACTGGGACCTCAGTTTCTTCATTTGTAAAATGGGCATAAGAACATTTACCTCATAAGGAAGCTGAGGGGGTGAGATGAAGTAAAGGCCTTGGCATGCAGTAAGTGCTCAATACATACCAGCTGCTAGTAACATCAATTCTGATCGATCCCAGCTGGGCATTGCCGGTGCACTCACATGTCTTGGAAACTTGCAATGAGCCTCTGAGAGGTGGCCCAAGACTGGTTCCTTGGTGAGCTGGCCATCTGGGGGGCTGGGACTCGTTCCTGCCTCCGTCCGTGCCTTCTGCCCAGCCTGGGATGATCATATGGACTCTCCTCGCCTCAGCGTTTCTCATGTGGCTGACGGGACCAGCGATGCAAGACCTCGAAGGGACGAGCAGGGTGAGGAGACGCATCCCACCTGGAACAGAGTTGGCCCTGGGCCACCTTCACTGGCCACTCAGGGCCCATCCTGTCCCATTGCCCTTCAGCAGACGTCCCTCCCTACCTGAGGACATTTGCATGAGCAAAGCATCTCAGCAACTAATTGCCTCTCACCACCTGCTCATGTGGCTCTCTTCCCACCTGAAGCCACAAACACATATGCAAAGGCCAGTATATTAATTTGCATTTGAGCACGCAGCTGGGGACACCTCTGAGAAAGGGGATTAGGCAGTGGCAGTGGGTGGGAGGCAACAGATGGCTTGATTGCTTTTACCTGTTGCTCACCTGTTAGGCAACAATTCCTCGTTCATGTTTAATCATGCCCAGACCCCGAGGTAGCAGGGTGTCGAGGTCAGGTGGCCTGCCTGGGAATTAAATACCAGAACCTGGAAATGAATGACTCTTTCTGGTCCTGACTCTGATTCTCTGCCTGGCTGGAAACTCAGAACCCTCAGGAGAATATGAGCAGCAAGGAGGGTGCTGAGCTGGGAGGTGGCAGGGCCGACTGTCCTATTAATCAGCTGTGTGACCTTGGGTAGGTCGCTTCGCATCTCTGGGCCCCATTTGCTTGGCTGGAAAATGCACATCGTCACACCTGCCCTATCTCCTTTGCGGGGCTGCAGGGAGTGTGCACAGCGATAACAGATCCAGAGCACTTTGACACGTGTCATGCTCTGTAATAGCGAGGCTTTATGTGCTAGCAGAGCGGTTAAGAGCTTGGATTCTGGAGTCAGCCAGACCTGGACTGAATTCTAACTCAGCCATTTATAATTGTGGAGTGAGAAACCTACGGTTTCTGAGCCTCAGTTTCCTCCCTTCCACTGTGGGGTGCTAACAGTCCTCCTCCGGGGGTTGCTGGGAGGCATGAATGTGTTAAGGATTAAAGCATGGGGTGGGCTCTGCTCGGCCTTTCCAGAGCATGTGCGCCGTGGGCTCCGCCCTGACGAGCTGTCATGAGGATGCTATTGCTCTCCCGTCCAGCCTGGGCTTCAGACCTCCTGTTCTGCGATGGCTGCTGTGAGCTGCACCCCCACTCTAGCTGACCGCTCTCTCCTTGGTGTCACTCCTGGTGGAAATTTGTTGGGGGGTCACTTCCTCTCCATCAGCCACAGTCTGGTGGGATGGTAAGTTGCAGCGTGTGACCCTGTCACGAAAAGGACAGCCGGTGACCAAGCACACTGTCTTCTGGTGTTCAGAAAGTGGCACCGCGCCTCCAAAAATAGACTGAGCTCATGGACCCACAGGGCGAGGCCAGGACAGAGGGGCCCTGATCCCCTTGTTTTCATACCTGGCCCTCCAAGTGGTCCTGGTCCCCACCCACGTCCCAGCCTGACTCTCCTGCTTCCTGCTGATCCGTTGAGGCTCAGATATGCCACCAAGAAAGTTTCTTTTGCTTAAGTGCGCCAGAATGTTTTTGTCGTTCCTATTCGAGATCCGGCTGATACACCCCCACGCCTTGTAGATGCCTCACTGTCGGCAGGTAGGAACTTCTTAATTCGCTTTCTGTATGTTTGTCTCCATTACTGGCTTGTTTTGTGACCTTGGGCACATTACTTAACCTGTCTGAGCCTCAGTTTCTTCTTCTGTCATGGGAGGGGAGGGAGCCCTGCTGGGGTACTGGGAGGATTAAATGCCACGGGGGAGGTAAAGTGCGCTGCTCAGTGTCAAGCGTGTAGCTGGCACTCAGTGGTGACTGACGGATCCGTTCTGGATTCGTCTCGGACAAGTGGAATTACCGCCATTCGAAATCACGGAGAAAACATGGCCCGGGAGTTTGTCAAGAAAGCGTCCTCTAGAGAAACTTGCTCAGGGGGTTATTGACGGAGAAGTCATTTTATCACTCCCTGGCCTTCGAATTCGTCTCAGGGAAATGTGCAATTATTAGAAGAGATAAGACTCCAGAAGGAACGGACGGTGGCAGAGTGCTCTCTGGGGCCGGGCGGGGAGGAGGAGGAGGAGCTGTGGACGGGCGTGTGCCAGGCTGCCGGATGCTCTGGTGGGGAGAGGGGAGAACCGGGGGCGAGGTGGAGGTAGGAGGGAGAGGTAGGTGGTGCAGATTCCTACTTCCCTCCCTCTGGTGGTTCCTCCTTTCCCAGTTGGTGGCCACACGGGGTAGCTCATGAACAAGAGCAAACCTGGGTTTGAATGTGGAGACTCCCAGGTATCAGCTGGTGACTCTGAGCAAGTTCCAGACCTCTCTGTTCCTCTCTGTATGTAACGTGCGATGATAACATCTGCGTCGCAAGAGTTCCTGCGTGCCAGGTGTTCAGCATAGCACCTGGCACGAGGGCGAGGGCGCCGGGCGGTGTGAGCGATGGTTGTGTCCCACCATCCCGACCCAGGCTCAGCTGGTCAGTGCAGGGACCTGCCTGCATGACAGGGGAACGTCAGGGTAGAAGGCAGGGATGTGCAGCCAGCTCAGCGCTGCAGAGCCTGCTCACCTAAGCAGGCCGGACCCAGGGACGAGCCCTTGGTGATGTTACTGAATCTTCCCCATGCTCACCTGGATTCTGCCCTTGGGCCTGTAATGCGTCTCTTTCCTCCAAGTTTGCTCTGCCTGGACGCCCTCCTCTGGAGTCAAGACAACCAAGAGAAGAAAGGAGCCCCTGCTCTGGCCAGGCATGGTGTTGGCAGCCCTATATACGTGATATTCCGTTTAGTGCTCATGCAAGCCCTTGAGGCTGGCCGCTTTGTGTTTTGTTACAGGTGCCAACGCTGAGGTGAGTCCAGGTAAGTGATTGCCCTGCGTCTTGTGGGCTGGAGCACACAGCGGCCTGCCCTCCTCTGGAACACGCTGGCTGTCCCCTCTCAGCTCAGGGCTTCTTTTTCACTGCCCCAGCAGGCCCCCTGGAATTTCACATGCCTTCTTACTCAGAAACCACATCATTCTGTGACATCTGGACTCCTGTGGACTCTAAGGCACCTTCCTTCCTCGTCCTGTTTGCTCCCACTCCGCCCTAGGTACGTGGACCTTGTTTATGCATAGCAACCTCGATCACGGCGAAGACTAGCGTAGAGCGGTGAGAAATGTGGTCGGCACGGAGGACGAGGGTTTGCCTCTGTGTGTGCGCGACCAAGAGACGGCTGCACAGCCCAGCAGGAAACAGCCTTCACCTCGATCCTACACTTCACTAATGCTTACCAAGAAGTAGCTGTTCCTGGAAGCCTAGCAACCAGTTACTTCGACTGTGGCGCTGGGTCTTATCAGAAACCTGTGAAGGAAAATTGCGATGGGAAATAGAGTAGAGAGCTTGCTGGCAACTTGGGAAGACCAGGAATGATGACCCATTAGAAAGGAGAAATGGAAAAAAGGAAAGCAGTTCTCAAAAGAAAGAACCCCCCGGGGCAAGACAGGGCTCCCCTCCTAGATCCTCTCACTGCGGGACCTTTCTGAGGTTCATGCATGTTCTGAAAGACTTATTCTAAAAGGCATCTGTGTGAGGCTTGGAGACTTATGAAACTGTGCATCTTTTGTGAGAATTAATATGTGTTTAATTTAAGCATTCCAGTACACGATGCCAAAGTTTTCATCAGCTTGTGGAGAGATGAGAAAAACATGAGTGAGTTTTTCATGAAGTTAAATTTATTCCTTTTCAATTGGATTGTCCTTTTTTTTCCTGGAGTTATATCTTTCCTACTTTCTTAGTGTGAAAATATCCTCTGACCTATGGAAAGCTAGTGATTGCAGACTCAAGTTGATTTCTTGAGTATCTACACTTGGTAGTATATAAGGCTGACAACTCTATAGGAATCCTCCAATTTCCTCTTTAAAAATTTTGCTGAACTACAAAATCTTCAAGCCTGAGAACCACTGGGTTGTACTTTGTCAGTTATCATTTGTATCAACTCCTTTCTCAATCTCGGGACAAATTATTTTCTGCTTCACACAGACAATCTTTGAAATTCAAATACCTCAACCTGTGTTTAAATTTAATAACCTTTTTTTATGTCTAGAGGGTAACAGGCATTATATTCCACACACCGCATAATTAGGGGGCAGAAGACATTTCTGTTTCAAAATTATGTCTCTTTGCTTTTCTGTATCTCTCACCATGACTTGGTTTGAAGCGTGTCCGGTCCTATGAAGACCCCATATATGATCCCATAGGCTAGAATTAGGTGGTGAGTATGAAGGGGCAGGGTGTGTCTTAGTCAGCTCAGGCTGCTATAAAAATTTTCATAGCCTGCATGTCTTAAATCTTAGACTTTTCACAGTTGGGAGGTTGGAAGTCCTGGGTCAGGGTGCTAGCGGGGTCAGTTCTTGGTGAGGGCCTTCTTCCTTCCTCGCATGGTGGAAGGAGACCTAGCTAGCTGTTGGGTCTCTTCCTAAAAGGGCACTAATCCTGTTCACAAGGGCTCCACTCTCACGACCTAAAATTATATATCAGAGGCCCTACCTCCACATACCGTCACATAGGGATTAGGGTTTCAACATGAATTTTGGGGGAAATAAGCATTCAGTCCATGACTGGTGGAAGAGTGGAAGGGCAGAAGGATGGAAGGGTTAGATGATGAATTCACAAAGTATCCTGAGACAGTTCGGATGTGGCAGAAGCTAAAATTATAGCTGAGAGGGCTACCAAGTTTCTAGGCCTGAGAAGGTCGATGCTAAGACCAGGTTCAAAGGGCAAGGTGGGGAGGATGTGTTAGAGAACTCGACCGTGCTGCATGCTAAGGGAATCCATTGTGCACGTGGTAGGGAGTGAGGAGTGCAGGAGTTCCCGTCCACAAACGTCAACACTTAGGGCTGGAGCGTCCTGCATGACTTGGTGGAAGGTGCGAAGTCAGAAGCCCAGGTGCAGAGGCTGTGCGTGCTCCTGGCCAGGGGCTGTGTTCTGTGCCTTGGTAGCATTGCTGTGGTTGATGAAACTAGAGACAGGACAAAATCAGTGACTCTTGCTTTGTCACAAACGCTATTTGCTATGTAAAGGACCTGCCTCCTTCTTCCCGTTGAGAGAATTTTTCTGGGAAACAAACTTCAGCCTCTCTTCTCATGCTCCACTTTTCCTTTCCCTCCTTCCTCTACAAAGGAAGAGGAGTTGCAATGTGATAGGTCAAATTCCAGACTCTTGTGGGAACATTAGAAAGTGGGCAGAGACCCTGCACCCAGGTGTAGCATTCCCTCTGTGCTGTGTGTGTCCTTGTTTTAGTCTGCTTGGGCTGCTGTAGCAAAATACCACAGACTGGGTGGCTTAAACCCCAGAAATGTATTTCTCACAATTCTGGAAGCTGGGAAGCCCAAGATCAAGTTGCTGGCTGATTCGGTTCCGGGTGAGGGCCCTCTTCCCGGCTTGCAGACGGCAGCCTTCTAGCTGTGTGTTCACGTGGTCGGGTGTGGGGTGGAGGAAAAGAGGGACAGTGACTCCCTTATGTTTCTTGTTACAAGGACAAGAATCCCATATTATGAGGCCCCATCCTTTTGTTCTCATTTATCCTTAATTACCTCCTTATCGTCCCTCTCTCCAAATACAGTCACGTTGGGGATTAGGGCTTCAACCGTGAGTTTGGACAGGGGACACCATTCAGCCCATAGCAGTCCTTGTGGACACACACCCAGGCGGGCTCTCTTTCTCAGTTCCGTGTGGAGCTGATCAGCAGACAAGGCAGGTCCCAGAGAGGAAGGCCTGGCCTCATCCTCCAGACCCGAATCCAGTAGGTAAGGCAGGCCTGCTTTCAGAATCAGGGCAAGGAAATATGACAGAAGCCTTGTCAGGCCTCCAGGCTCAGGTAGACCAGAAACATCTACATGGGGGTTATTTAGCACTGCCTCGGATATTAATAAAACAATCCTTTGATTTCCAGCCTGCTCATGTCTTGTGGCTTTCGATACCAGCTGCATGCTGATGATTCTGGAACCTGCGCCTGAGCTCAGGATCTGCACAGCCAGTGGTCCACGCGGCATCCCCTTACGCCGTCTAATGGCATCTCCTATGTCACAGGGCCTCCTCCGAGCTGCTGGTCTTGTCTTTCCAGACCTGCTTTTCCCGCAGGTGTCCCTGTCTCAGTTAACGGCACGGCCATGGTTCCAGGAGCTCAGGCTGAACACCTCGGGGTCATTCACGCTTTCCTCCTTTTCTGCCAGACTGTTCCCAGTCAGCTGGCAAATTCTGTCTGCTCTGCATCTAAAATGTGCTCAGAATCTAAGTGCTTCCCCCATCCCTACTGCCCCACTGTGGTCTGAGCCACCCTCTGTGTGTCACGAGTCACTGAAGGGGCTCCTGCCTACCCTGCCCACTCCCCACGCTTCTACCCTGCACCACAATCCATTCCCGACCAGGGCGACACTGTTAACGCAGAGGTCACATCATGTCATGAACGGGCCCCAAAGCTTTCATGACTTTCCTTCTCTCTCTCTCACATGTGCTTCACGCACGCACACATGTGCACGCCTCACCATGAGGTATAAGACTCAGCAAGCTCCGGCGGCCCCTCCCCTCTCTGGCTTTGTTGTCTACAGCTTTCCCTCCCATTTCCTCGAATGTTGTCTCCCGGCTGGTCCTCATGTAAGCCAATCGTGTTCCTGCCCCAGGACCTTTGCAGTGCCTGTTCTCTCTTCCTGACTCTCTCTTCTCCCGGATAGCTCCACGATGAAATCCCAGTGAGGTCTTGTGACTGCCTTACCTGAAATTTCAAGCCCTTAGCATGTTATATTGCCCTCCCCTGCTTTACTGTTTTTCTTCCTGGCCTGTCAGTTGTCGCCATCTAACATGCATGTATTTATTGTCTTGTGTCTTGTCTGACTCCCCAGCGAGAATGTAAGTGCCATGTAGAGTTTATCTCTTCTGTTCACTGGTCCCTGGAATAGTTTTGGCACCTAGTAGGTGCTCCGCAAATATCCATCGAAACAATAAATGAATTAAGCACATGAAAAGCTGCTCGACACCATTCGTCATGAAGGGAGACAAATCAAAACGCAAGAAGGTACCGCTTCATGCCACTAGGGTGGTTGCTATCAAACAGTCATGCAATGACAAGGGCTGGCCAGGACGGAAAGAAACAGGAACCCTCACACATTGCTGGTGGGATTGTAAAGTGGTGCAGCCAATATGCAAATCTGTTGGAGACTTTCTTAAAAAGTTAAGCATAAATTTATCATACCACCCAGCAAATCCACTCCTAGGTATCTACCTAAGAAAAATGAAATATATGTCCACACAAAGACCTGCATGCAAATGTTCACAGTGGTGTTATTCACAGTTGCCCCAAATGGAAACTACTCAGATGTCCATCAATAGGTGAATGGTTAAGCAACATGTGGTATATCCATAGGAAGGAATAGTATTCAGCAATGAAAAGTAGTGAAATATGGATACATGCTACAACACGGATGAACCTCAAACACACACTAAATGAAAGTGGGCAGACAGAAAAGACCATATATTGTATGATTCCACTTATATGTCCAGAAAAGGTGACTCTAGAGAGACGGAAAGCAGGTTAGTGACTGTTTAGGGCTGGGGGTGGGGAGTAGGATTAATCCTAAACGAAGGATCTTATTGGGCTGATGAAAATGTTCTAAAACTGGATTATTGGTGATGTCTGCACAACTCGATAGACTTACTAAAAATGACTGAATTTAATGATGAAATACTTAAAATTGGGGAATTGCATGTCAATTATAGCTCAGGAATGCTTTTAAAAAATGAATGAATGGATGCTCCATGTGCATAGATCCTATAATC
>NW_012148408.1:4706503-4773674 GCF_000956105.1 Propithecus coquereli | reverse complement strand
ATCCTCCTTTGTCCCCAAGCCTTGGGATTCTAATGACATTGACAGAGGGCTGTGCCACTTTGACTTTGAGGTGTTTAGAGAAGATTTCAGAATGTGCCTGTCGAGGGGAAATAAATAGGGCAGAGGTTGAGGAATGATGACATCAGAGTCATCGGGGTGTTTGTGTTCTTGGAGTCCAAAGTCCTTATCGTACCTTTGGGAAACTGAGGCCTGAGAGGGAGAGGAGCTTGTCTGGGGTAACACCAGAGGTTAGAGCCACAGCCGGGCCTGCTGATTTGTGGGCCAAGCGTTCGTTCTCTGCGCTGCCTGGCTGAAGCCTGCCATCAGTCCTCGTCCCTGGCTTCTGCCCTCTAGCACCCAAGATCTGCCCTTGACTTTGACTCCCAGCTTTGGCTCTGTCCCCTGCACTCTGATTTTGGTCCCGTAGCCTGTGGTCACATCAGTGTCTTCTTTAGCCTCTCATCTTGTCTCCCTTGCTGTTCTGTTAATTCAGCTGCCCCGGGGGCAGGAGCTGGGGCTGAGGTGGGAGGGAGAAGCACGAGGGATTGCAGGTGTGAGCTCCTTCACTCACCTTGCTCCTGTCCCACTGGGGTCCGTTGTTCTGGGGTCATTCTTTACACCCCTTCCTCTGACCCTTTCCATGACTCCATCATATGTTGAGTTTGCTTCCCTGCTTCTCCACTTTTGGCTTGACCACATGACTTGCTTGGGTCAACAAGATATTAGCAACGTGACAAAAGCAAGGATGTGAGCTGTGCTTGTTTGACTGGGCATCTCCTCTTGCACCCCTGCCTCCGCCATGGGATGAATGTGCCCCAGCTAGCCCACCAGTCCAGGGAGGATGACAGACACTTGGAGCAAGCTGTTCCAGTCCACCCCCAGCCGTTCAGTGAGAAGTAGAGCTGTCCCAGCTGCCGCGGCTTGAAGCAGAGTTGCCTGGCTGGACTGAGCTGGTTTGACTAAACCTCAGCTGACCCTTGAAAATAAAGGCTTACTGACACATACCACTGAGATTTTGTGGTTGTTACGCGGCAGTCGCTAACCGATACACAAGCCATCTGCACAATGTGCTTTGGGAGCTCTACAGTTCCTATCTAAAATCTTTTAATTCAGTTTATTAAAATTAAAAACAAATCATTAAACATTCACTAGATTTTGAAGGAGCTCAGGAAATTTCACCCCAAAATATGACTTCTTGGTATAAAGACTATTTTGAATTCAAGGCCCTTAGAGAACAACAGGAATTGGAAGGGATTTTTCTCTCTTCATAGGAAAATAGACCCGTCAAAAAGAATAATCGACTTCCCTTCCCCTTCTTGTTATCTCAATATATTACAGGAATGAAGATCAAGAATGCAACCAGACCTGACCCAAATCATTTTAAATATAATACCTGTCTCTCAGGTTAATTTCATTTCCGAAGAGAATCATTTATAAGTCAAACTGTCCCCCCGAATCCATTTATTCTCCCAAGCATCTATTCATCCTCCCTAGTAACCATTTATTGCCTAAACAGAATCACCTGTATCCTCAGCTCCCCCTCCCCTCTAAAATGTCACTCTATAAACTTCTGGGCCCCACTGGGGTATTGGGCACTCTGTGATTCTCCCGTGCGCACGGTAAATAAATCTTTCTCTTATTGATCTGCCTTATCGTGAGTTGATCTTTCAGCAAACTTTTCAGGGCAAAGGGGAAGTTCCCCCTGACCCCTCAGTGCCTGCTCCCAAGTCAGGCAGGATTTATTGAGAAGGTTTGATTTTTGTCTTCGAGGCGCTCAGCCCGGGATGACAGGGAAATAAACAGATGGTTGTGAGGCAGGAGGTCAGCGAGAGCAGCCTGGTGGGAAAAGGCCTTCGAGGCGAGTCTCGGAGCAGGGCGCGGGGACAGGTGCTCAGTGCAGCGCGCACAAAGCCACCAGGGTGCAGGGCGAGTCCGTGTGTTCGTGGAGCCCGAGTTCCTCCTCGTGCCGGAATGTAGACTCCGGCGTGCAGGGGCAGGCAGAGCCCAGGTCTGGCTCTGACATTTTACAAGTCCCCGACCAAATGTTTTTATTTCGAAAAGGCATCAACAACGGCAATCTATTACCAGATGATGAAGTTCAGGGATACTCCATTAAATACATAAAAGTGGCACAAGATGTGATAAAATTCAAAGAAACTCAGAGGGAACGAAAGCCTCCTGGCACCGCTGCTGACGCAAGAAACTGCATAATCCAGGACCGGCAAGGCACAGAGGTAATTACACGGCGACACCTGCTCCGGGTCTGAGAGGCCCTGCTGGGGACTGACGTGGAGACGGCTAGGTGACGCCGTGGGCCGCCAGGCTGCCTCCTCCTGCCCCGGCTGCTGAACTGGCCCCTCCGCCTGGCCCTGCCCTCAGCCCACCGCGCCCGGACCCCTCTGGAGACGCGACCTTCTCCTCGGCTTCTCCCAGCGTCACGGCGCCTCCGACTTCTCTAAACGTCCTCACTCTCTGCAGGGGCAGGGGGCTGGGGGTGGCCCCCAGGGCCCTGTGGTGGTAAGCACGGCCTCTCCCCTGGGGCATCCCTTCTCTTCCCGACGCGCCCCCTCCAGCAGTGGGGCGGCCCAGCCCAAGTGTGTGTGATTTCAGAGTTAATCTGTCTGCACTAATTAAATATTGACGGCTGTTAAATATTCATGGGGCGTTTTAGCTGCCAGGTTTGATGTCTCCAGGCCCCGCTGGCTCTGTGGATGGAATCTTCTGGCTGGTCACTTTGTACTCTGCCCCCTCCTCCCCATCCAGATGTTCCAGCTGCTGCTTGGGGCCTCCCCAGGTCTCGGGGCCCTCTCCTTGCATCTCAGGTGACCTCCCCAGCCATAGCTCCCCTGTGTAGAATTTGGGGGCTGCAGCTTAAAGTTTGGGGGCTTGGTGGGGATGAGTCACCCGTGTCAATGTGTGTCCCAGAGGGAATGTGGCCTGGGTGTGGGGAAGGTGCAGGCTCGGCCCCACTGAGAAGCCAGGGGCGTGTGGCCCGGCGAGAGCTCCCTTCTGGGAACACCCATCAGTGGCCAGGGCGCCAGGCTCTGTGGGACGTGCTGGGGACAGGGCGGGGACCAGATGTCTAGTGTGAGGAGGCAGCTGTGGTCCTGAGGGAACACCGTCACGGGGCTGGGGGTGTCCTGCATGCAGTTTGCTGAGGGGCTCACAGGACACCTGCCGGTTCCCCTCAGCGTGGCTGCTGGCGGAGTCCCAGAGACCAGGTCAGTCAGAGAGCTGGCGCGGAAGAGGGGTCCCGGTGAGGCACAGCACGAGTGGGCCGCCTGGACGGGAGGGAGAGGCTGGCCCGGGGAGCAGAGGGGAGCAGGGGGTGGGAGGTGGGGGGAGAAGCTGGCTGCCTGTGAGGACCGGCTAGCTGGCCTCGCCCCACCCGCCCTTGCGCTCTCTGACCCCCACCCTACGTCTGTGCTCCGACTCCTGGCCCCAGGCTCTTTCTGCTCTTCCAGCCTGCCCTGCACCTTCCCACCCCGATAAATGGTCACCTCCCTGTGTCTACTTCCTCTGGGGGTGGGGGGGCAGGAGGGGCAGACTCAGGGGCCATCTTGGGGGCTGGGGCGGCAGGAGGCAGCCTGCATGCTGCTCAGGAGGTCAGAGTGTCCCACAGCCCTGAAGCAGGGGCTAGAGCCTTCCGAGCCCCAGGATCTCCGATGTCTTGAAGGGTGGTGCGTCTCCAGGTAAACGAGGCGGGTCCCAGCAGCATCTAGCCAGCAGCCCCCCCAGGCCCTCCCCTGCACCCATGGCACCCACCTTCCCTCCGCGCTCTGGGCCTGGTACTGGCCTTTGGGCCCCTGTGAAACTCCCCACCCCAGTGCGGGGGCGGGTGTCTGAGCTGGCCACCACCCTGCGGTTCTGGTTATGTGGCGTCTGTGGGTCCAGGGAGGCATGACCAGAGTGACCCTGTGCTCCAGCTCTCCCGGGAGGTGCGAAGACGCATACGTAGAGCTTCGGGTCCAAGGAAATCTGAAATCTGGGTTGTTTCCCTTTGATTAATACCAAAGACAACAGTGCTGATAACAATAGCATTCCTTTGTGAGTGCCGGCCGTCGGGTCAAGCACTTTACACACGTTATTTCATTTAATCCTCACTCAACCCTGCAAGCTAGATAGTCTTGTTACTCACATCTCGGATAGGGAGAGGGAGGTCCAGAGAGGTTGAGAAACCTGTCCAGAGTCACACAGCAAAGGGTGGGGCTGGCATTTGAACCCTAGGCAGTCTGACTCCTGAGTCTACACCCTCAAGTTCCATGCCAGCGTTTTTCAAACTTCCCCAAGACGAAAATCTCCCAGGGAGCTGTTATAGTGCAGATTCCAGACTCCTCTTGCAGCCACGGAATGAGCACCCGCAGGGGAGGGCCTGGGGAGTGGACGCACCAAGTGCATCAGGGACAGGTGCCGTCTGCGATCACAGTCCCCTCCTGAGCAACCTGCCTGCTCTCATGTCTAGTGAAATTCTCTGTAAGACGCCAGGCTGATTCGTTGGCACTGGTAGAGTCGGAAAGGGTTTGTGCTCTCCCTGGGGCCGGAGCTGAGAAGCAGGAGTCCTGCAGCACTGGGCCACCCTGACGGCAGAGCAGACACCACAGGGAAGGGACAGCAGAACAAGGGGCTCAGGGGACACTCACCCCCTCTTTTGAAGGGAGCGGAGTCAGAAAGAGCTGTACTGCAGTCACCTCCCACTAGCCGTGGGGCCTGCATAAGCCACCGATTGCCTCTGAGTGTCAACGTTCTCATCTGCAAAATGGGCTGTGACGTTACCCAACAGCGTTGTCATAAGCATCGGATGAGCTGTGCGAAGCACACGATGACAGCAGTAACGAACTCGTCCACAGGACCTGTGCTTTGCATACATTAACCAGTTAGTCCTCACAGCAGCCCTGCCAGGCTGATATTATTGTTGTCCTCAACGTCCAGTTGTGAGCCGAGGCACAGAGGTATTAATTAACTTGTGTGTGGCCCCCCCAGAAGCAAGTGGTGAAACTGGGAGAGTTCATCCTCTTAACCCATAAATGTGAGTCCCGTAAGTGTTCATCTCCAGTCCCTCTGCTTTTCTCGAACTCCGGGAAAATTCCGTGTTCTCTTTTGCACGAAGGAGACTTCCTTGGAAGAGCCTCCTCCCGGGAGAGCCGCGTGGGCTGAGGATGGGTTTCTCCCTGGTGGATTCAGGCTTTGCCTGCGCTCAGTCTCTCCATCCACTCATCCATCATCCCACAACTGTCTACTGGACAGTTACCATGTGCCATGCCCTGGGGACACAGCAGAGGACAAACTAGACTAGAAAGAAAACCCATTTCCCCAATGAGACCATGATCGGGGAAGAGAGAAAGGCAACAGACAAGAAACTAAATAAGATACATGGCGGATCAGTTTGCCGGGTCTGCTATGGGGGAAAACAGAGCTGAGAACGGGGCATGGGGGTGCAGGGCAGGCTTTGCTGAGCAGGTGCCTTTGCAGGATGACCTGCAGGAGGGGGGTGAGCGAGCTCTAAGGCGGGGTGTGGGGGGAAGTGTGCTCGTCCGTGAACACCAGGAACAAAGCCACGAAGCAGTCTTGGGCCTGGCGTGTCTAGAGACCAAGGGGACCAGTGTGGTGGGGGCGGGGAGTGGGGTTGTTGGAAATGAGGTCAGAGAGGCAATGATGGAGGGAGGAGACCGTGTCAGCCTTTGTAAGTCTTTGACTTTTGTCTGGGAGAGACGGACGCCAGGATCAGACCCTTCACTAGAGAAGCTTCAGGACCCGAGCCCTCATGGTTTACAAGGATTGCCCCAGCTGCCCTGGAGACCAGACCAAGGGACGAAGGTGGGAGCGGGGGCCAGCCCAGAGGCTGCTGGGACAGATAGTCCAGGTGACAGAGGACAGTGGTCTGCACCAAGGTGTCAGCACAGATAAGGATGCCTGCACGATGACGTGGCCCGTCGAGGGTGGAACCCACAGCACGTGCTGACACACAGGCTGAGACGGTGACGAGAAAAGCGAGTCCAAGGCGTTATTCCGGGAGCACTGGAAGGATGGAGCAGATGGGGGGAGGGTGGGCTGTGGGGGGTTACGGGGAGGGGAGGGAAGTCAGGAGGGTGAGTTTGGGTATATTAGGGTTCAGACGCCTATTAATGAGATCTCTACATGGGGACTCAGGTGGGTGATTGAAATACATGTCTGGGATTTGAGGAGATGTCTGCACTAGAGACACAAATTTGGGACTTAGCATATAGGTGATATTTAACATCATGACACTAAATGAAATCAGCTAGAATAGATAGAAAAGAGTGAAGGTCCAACGACTGAACCCTGGGAGAAACCAGAGAGATGACGAGGAACCAGAAAGAGTGACTGTGGCCCTGTCACTGCAGCCCCTGGAGCCCAGCAGGGACCCGGGCTCTAGCATGATCTGATCCGCCTTTTCTGGAACCAGCTCCGCGCTTTTGGCAGGCTTTGTCTGTCCTCTAGTGGTCACGGTTGGGAATGCACTCAATGGAGCCGGAAAACCCGACAACCTTTTTGGGGTTTCTTCTTGGTCCTTTCGCGCATTCATGCAGTAGGGCTTCTATTGAGCACCCACTATGTGCTGGACACTGCCCTTCATATAAGAAAATAAAACTCACCACACAGTGGGAGAAAATACACAAAAACACAACCTGCAGACCTGTTCTCAGCTGGGGATGATTTTGGTAACGTCTAGAGACATTTTCTCAATTGTTACCATCAGATGGGGTTGGGGGTGGGTTGCTGCTGGCCTCTAGTGGGTGGAGGCCCGGGATGCTGTGAACGATTCTGTAATACACAGGACAGTCTCCAAAATGTCAGTAAGCGCCGAGGTTGAGAAACCCTGATCCAAGCCCACGTGCCAGGTGCTGTAGTAAAGGTATTAACCGAGCCGTTTGGATGCAGAGGCGACAGTAATTACGCCTGTCTTTGGGATGCAAGGAAGGCTCTGCCTCACAGAGACGGTGTGGCTTCAACTCATCTTGCAGGACAAGAGGGATCTGCCAAGCAGGGGGAGGAGGGACAGAGAAACAGATGATGGGAATGTGTTCAAATCATGTCACAGAAGAACTCGGCGTGGCTAGGGAGAGCATGGGTCCAGCTGTTCCTGGGCTGCACCAGGTTGGAAGGTGTCCCAGTCTGGATGACGGTCTGTGGCCACACCAGGCTGGGCAGGCTCCGTGTGGCTGGAACGAGGAGTAGGGAGACGGGGCCGGTCGTGAGGACCTGTAGGGCGGAGAGGCTCTGGCCTGGGAGGCGTGGGGACCCGCTGGAGGTTGCCAGCAGGAGTCTAGCATCAGGGAGACCGGACGGAGGCTGCCGTGAAGATCCAGGAGCAGGTCCTGAGAACCGCCCTCCCCGTGCGGTGCACCGAGATCGCAGCCCCAGGTGAGGGTTGGAGAGGATAGGGCCGAGGGCTCCCGGCAAGGATGAGGGGAGACAGGAGTCCTCCCCGTCCAAGGCATGGAGCCCCTGAGAGATCTCTTGGCTCCCTTGGCCTCTGAAAGCCCATTTTCTTCCACCCTCCCACAGAGGCAGTGACTGGGCAGCGTGCACAAGCAGGGGGTCGTGGAAGCTGGGCTTCCGTCTGAACTCTGTGCTGACGAGCTGTGTGGCCCAGGGCACGGTGCAGCTCTTTCTGGCTTTGGTGTCTGTCTCCATCTGTCCCAGGAGCAGGTGGACAAGATAATCTCTAAGGGCCTTTCCGGCTCTCACCTCCTATGTTCCACCCCTGACCCTCTCTGAGAAGTGGATTCTGCTGCCAAATAGTCCCGATTCGGTGCCTCGGTGATCAGCGGATGGGGGCCACGCCCCCTCCCCAGGACCCGGCTCTTTAATGAAATGAGAACAAGTCCATCCACTGGGAGAAGGCAGCCCTTCAGGACATGTGTCATCGAGACTGCCGCTGGAGTCTTTGGAATCTACTGGAATCTGTGGCCGTGCACTCCCAAGCAGCTCCCCCTCTGGGGCCCTGTGTCCGATGGAGCTGTTTGAAGCTCCTGTCTGCCTAGCCGTGTTTCTGGAGAGTGTGTAAACAGGCTTTACCGCAGGAAAAGCGGAAAGGTCACAGCCCAGAGAGCCATGAGAGAGAACACCGTCTTGCTATTTACAGACGGCTTAACTCGAGTGGGCAGAAATGACAGCAGACGGGGCCGAAGCAGGGCTGAGCGGAGACGGCTTGCTAACAAGACGAAGTCCCAGCTACGCACGGTGACTTACAGCATAAACAGAGTCTCCACTGGCAGGGCAGCGTGGACAGACTGTCCCCCTCGGTGGAACTGAGGTTCAGAGAACTGAGTATGTGGGGGGAGCCCCTGTACATTCTGACTCCTATTTGGGTCTGTTTCCAGATCATCGATTCTGAAGCCTTTCATTGATAGAAGAAGATGCTGAGGTCTAGAAGGACAACTGAATTTGCCACAGGTCAGCTAGCTGCAGAGTGCCACATCGGGGACCGGATATGACTGCCTGGTCAGGGTCTTCTGCCTTTAGCTGGGCAAGGGGGCAGTCATATCCCCTCACCTGTCCTCTGCTTCACCAATTGCCTGGGTGTGGGCATTCCTCTACGCGCCACGTCGCCGGCAGCACGGCACATTTTGTTTCATTGTGAAAATGACATTCCGAGAATTTAGAAATCAAAGCAAAGTAGAAAGAAAAATTGTCTCAGTACCGAAGCATTCACTGTTGGGGACATTCACTTTCCTTGGTTTTTCCTGCATGTGATTCTTTCTCCCCACTTCACGTCGTCGAGCTCATACTGACGCTACAATTTCATCCCCTGATTTCACGCACACCGTCATAAGTATTTTCCATGTTATTACGCACACGTCATAAACGTCATTCTGAAGGCAACAAGCTCACTGAAGCAACCCCTGATTGTTGGACATTTAGACTGTTTCCAATTTTTCACTGTTACACGTAGTGCTTCGAAGGACAGCTTCATGTGAGGTGGCTTTGAATGTTTAGGATAATTTTCCTGGGCTGGGATTTTAGGGGGAATATTGATAACACGTGTGCCAGGCTCTGTGGTTGACTCAGCCTCGGGGGTCCCAGGCAGAGGGCTAACAGGTCCCCTCTCCTCTGTCTGCAGCTTTTTCTGAAGTCTATGTCGGTTTCTTATTCTCATTACTCCCTCAGGACCTGTGAGTTCTTTCCTAAGACCCCCTCTATTATAACCTGTCACATTAGCCAGGACACTCTCGCCATTGAAAGTAAGGGGGGAAAAATCACCTCTGAAATGATAGTGACCCCAAATCAAATTTCTTGGTTCAATAACTTGAATTGCCTTTGGTTTCAGGTATAGCTGGATCCAGGTGCTTATGCAATCTGGCCTGGTTTTCACTGCTTCTCAGTCCAGTTCTGTTGGCTCTGTCCTCATGCTGGCAAGAGGGCTACAGACCAGTTTTAGCCTGTTTCCAGGCCTGCAAGAAGGAGTAAGATTTTGTCCCTGGTAGCTTCTACATAAACCACAGAATTCACTCCGATTGGACTAACTTAGGTTGCTCACTCACTCCTGAAATAATCAGTCACCAGAGATATGGCCTAACCTTAAGCTGAGAGAGCTTTATGTCTGAGGCTGTGGCTGGCTCACTTGTCCTAGAGCCCGCAGGTTAGGAGAGGTGATTCTTGCAAAGTGTGCTTGGGGCATTTGCTGTAAGGAAGGGGAGTTAATACTGGAGAAGGAAGGGGACACAAAACAGCAGATGCCACTCTGGAGAAACAATCTTGTCTCAGAAGTACAGCATGCGGGGCCTGCAGGGGCCTGCAAACACATTTCTCTGCTATCCCAAAGAGAAGCCCCTGTAAGAGCCGCCCAGGCCTCCTCTCTAAAATGCTACGCAGGTGTGGAGAGATTTCATTCTAGTCTGGGTGTCTGAGCTATGCCCTATCTTGTGGCTCGTGTGAATTGCTCTTTTAACCAATTTCAGGTCCTGAAAGCAAAAGTAGCAAGCCCAACCGTGTATTGCCTAAAAGGATCCTTATCAGATTTAACTGAAGAGGACTCTTTCTGGGAAGAGAACTCCCCGTGCCAGCCACAGGCCAAAGGGTGCCTGCCGCTGGGTTAGCTGGGTGGCCTCCGTGCTGCCTTTTCTGTCACTGCTGCCCAGCCGCCCGGCGCTGGCCTCGACTCTTGGGGCAGCATCCAGCTCATCGTGGGTCGAGCAGATCGTAGCCCAGGGAGCACGTGGGCGGATCTTTCTCTCTCGCCATTCCATAGCATTTCGTGTGCCACCGTGTTCTCCTTCCTGCAGCCCTGGGAGGCCGCCATTCAAGTAGCCACCAACCCGCCCTGGTTGGCCAGACCTGAGCATGTAATGCCATCAGCGATGGGATGCACTGGCCGGATTCAGGCAGAGTCAAAGCCGGATGGTCACGGTTTCAATTGTTTGCCATCTGAGCACGTTAGGGTGATGCTCGCTGCTTTGACCAACAGGGCCCAGTATGGGTGGCTCAGATGCTACAGTGGCTCAGATGCTACAGAAGCTGGTTTCTCAGCCTTGTGACAGGATTGGGTACACACTCAGGTCAGCAAGGGCATCTTTTGTGTTGTCTCTGGGCCACAGGTGGCTGACTGCTTTGCCACCGTTAGCTAAGGGCTCCCAAGGTGGCCCCAGGGTTGTCTCCGTTTCAGGCAGCCAGAGGGGAATAGGGGCAAAGAGGAGGGAAATGGGAGGTGTGGGGGCCGGCACTGGGGCTGGCATGGATTTCCGCTCCTCTCCCGCCGGCCAGGACAGAACTTAACCCCAAGGTTGCATGTGACTGCAAGAGAGACTAGGAGACACAGTCTAGCTGTGCGTGTAGGACAAAGAGGAGAACACAGATTTTTGGTGAGCAGAGAGCAGTCTTTGCCACACAATTCCACATTACAAGCCTGCATGGAATGGGACTGTTCCAAGAGGGAGCAGACGATATGTGAGTAGGAGTCCGGGGAAGGGCGCGGGCTGGAGGGTGGCCGGGCAGCCAATGAATCCCTCTTGGCGATCTCTCCAGCCATCCCTCGAGTGGGGTCCAGGCCCTTCCCTGGTTACCCAGACCCAGTCCTGGGGCAAAGACAGGGTCCTCGCGTGTCTATAAACCCTAGAGAAGAATTCTGGGATCACTGCCTGCCACTCTGCTTCCCACACGCGAACACCACACGTAACTTAAAGACCTCATGTTAGAATCATCTTGATAACTTTTGAGACTTCAGCCAAACTTCTGGGGAGGTCCGAAGGCTTGCAGGGCAGGAGGAACTGAGATCTATAACTCGGAGACAGATGGATTTCTGATAATGCAGTGCGATCGATGTGTAGCGTTTCTTGACTTCTGTTAGCAACGCTCGAGCTGCTGTCGCTCCACGTTGGCGGCTCACTTCGCCAGAACGTTCCTTTCCAAAGGCTCATCTCAGACTCGAGTGCCTTTCACAGACTGAGCCTGTTCGGCCGGCGATAATTATTGCCTTGCTGCTCAAGGTGAAGTTCTACTTGCCGCCGCCTGACAGCTTCCACGCCGGGGGCCCCTCTTCTCAGTCCGGCCGCCACTCACCCCCAGCTGGGTGCAACATGGCCCCCTAAAACATTATGCCTCTCAGAAATCATTATTGCTCTCCAAGCTCAAGATGTTCCCACCCCAGCTTTCTTCCCTGAAACCCATCCCTAGTCTTCTAAGAACGACCATAATGAAAGGCTGCCTGTGTTTGTGTCACTTTGCTTGCTTCCTGGTTCCACGCTAGGCAATGCCGTCGGTGGCTTAGGCCATCTCAGCAAAGAGAGGGATCTTTTTATTAAAACCGCGAGTTCTCATGCTGATGTGCTGATAATCGCACCATTCCAACAGGCCCTTTCTTTTATCGGTCTCACACAAGAGCCATTTGATTTATGTCTTTGTTTCCTTTTCGAAGCTTCCAGCTTCTCCTCTCTCACACACATGCTCTGTTCTAAATGCTAAGCTGTATGTTGTCAGAGCAAACTATGTGTTGAGTTGTAATAACACCCACAGTTTTGAGAACATCAACATGCAAGTGGCAACTTGTGGCTACTTGCTCTAGTGATTTCTCACTTAAGACACTCTGCACACCACACATCTGCTAATACTGATTTCAGCTGGGCCTTGCATTCCTGCATTTACTTCCCACACGTTCCTCAATTTATTAACCAGTTTCCATATCCAGCACTTTCAGGAAACCAATAAAAGGGTTATTTCACCTGAGGTCCCATGTGTCCTTTTGATATGGTTGGATCTTATCCAAGCGCCCTTTTAAGCAAGAACACTCCCTGGTGAATGCGATGTGAAGTCTATAAAATAACGAGAATCCCCTCCTATTGAAGCTGGCCTTCGGAATAACCCTATTTGCGCAACACGAACATACGACACGCCATGAGCATCTTCGTCCAGGGCAGATGGCCTGGGATGACTTCTGTGAGGCTGTGTGTGGTGGAGGAAGGGCGGGGGGGGCGGGTGGCTGAGGGAAGGTGGGGGTGATGGGAAATGGCAGGGATGAGTTGGTTCTGGGAAGGAAGCCGCTGGGTCCAACATCCCATGAAAAAAGTACCCCAGACTCTTCAGCCCCTGCAGATGTATTAGGATAAAGATCACACACACACACACACACACACACACGCGCACACACACACACGCACACATGGATCTATACGGCCCCTGCCTGTGCAGTGCTGTTCCCTCTGCCTAGAACAACGCCCTCCCCATGTCTGCCCATCGTCTGACGTATCCTAACCCTGCGTGTGAGGATGTGTGATGCCATCCGGGTCCCCTGCCCTTTCCACCTGACACCCTGTCTGTACCTCTTGCACCGTTTACCACACTTGATCGTCGTGTGTGTGTGTGTGCGTGTGTGTGCGTGTGTCTTCTGTCCACTTGTCGATCTTCACTCTTGGCCCTAAGGCCCTCGGCTGTAGGAAGTGTTTCTTCTTCATCTTAATAGCCTTAGTGTCTGGCATGTGGTCAATAGTCAATGGATGTTGAACGAATGACTAAAATTAGCATTCGACTTATAAAATCTTAATGAACATTAAACTCTAAGTGAATTATATCCCATGTGAGTTCTCTTCTTTATCAATACCCAGGAAGACCTTTGATAGGCATGCTAATGATGACCATGCATATCTCATAGACATGTTTCCAGAACCTACCATGCCCCCATATAAGTCACTTATAATGGCACAGTGTTATTCCACTGCGTTAACACATTTCACTTTGCTGGGTCAGCCCACTTTGGCCTTTGGGGTGTTGGCAATTTCTAGTTATTATAGGTAGAATGTTGCTATAGACATGTCTTTCCTCCTTTTGGGCTAATACCGGAGGGGTTTTTGTGTTTTTTTCACCAGAGAAGGAATGACTGGCTCAGAGAGTATTAACAGCAGCACAGCTCTCATTCACGCTGCCTGATTGCTTAAGGAAATTGGTCCAATCTTTCTAGAAAGCAATGCTAAAGGATGTGTTTCCACTGGCTGCCAATCCTGGATTTTATCACATTTATTTCTGTGGCTTTAGTAGGCACATAACAGGACCTGAAAGTTGCTCGGATCTAAATTTTATTTTATAGCTGGCGAGACTGCGCCCACTTCCATGTGGTGATTTACTATCTCCATTTCCTGGTGTGATTCTGTTCATCTCTTTTGACCACTTGTCAGGGGGAATCGCGTAGCAGCCCATCCATTATCTGTTTGGGGCAGCGCACAGGCCTGGGAAGGAGAACAAGACAGACATAACGGATGCTGTTGCTTTCCTTTTGATATTTATTTTTATTACATTGTAATGCGAAAATTTTCATCCTTATGTATTTGAACCCATCCATCAGAGCCCTGATGGTATCCGTTTCTTCAGGTCCTGGGAATTTATCTCCTCATCGACAGCAGGGCTAACGATGCGGGTTCCTTGTCTCCAGGTTCGTCCCCGATCTGGCTGAACTTGACAGGTGTGCTGTGTGAATGCAAATGAACCCTCCCCTGGCCCGTTAGCCAACCGTCCCTGCCATGTGTATTAAATACCACTCTCTCTTTCCAGTGCGCTCCTGTGCTGGCCTAACGCTGATCTGCCAGAGTTCAAATCCATCTCAGGAATCTCTTCTAGTGACCGTTGCTGTTTTTAACTCAGCACTGGACGGTTTCAGTGATTGACAGACAATTCACATCTTTATCGCTCAGAAGGAATCAGCTATCACTGCCATTAAAAGACAAATCCTCGGATGGTTCTTTACCTGGAAAAATCAGCATCCCACACTCAGAGCTGTCAAATTCTATTAAAGGACTTAGAAGGATTTACGTTGGTATTGCGTTAACTCTATATATTGACTTTGGAACACGACATATGTACTTAGGGATTACAATTAGACCAGAGCTGGAAAGCTCCCCAAAGACCTCGGAGCTTTAGACAAAGGGAAAACTCAAATTAGCCTTTGTCTGGATATCCAGAGACAGAGACCAAAAGGGAATCTTGACTGTGTCCTACAAGCCCCTGCTAAAGGTGCCGGTGGGTGGGCAACGGCTGCTGAGATTCACAGCCCCTGCAATCAGTCTGGAGTCCGCAGAACGTGCTTCCGCCGCTTCGGTACTGATGTTTTCAATTCCTCTGCCCCATGGTTCCACTGGCAAAACCCCAAATGTGAATCAACGCAACTGTGCATCTCCTCAGTCACCCCCAGAGGAAGACCACACACATGGCTGTGCGGATTGGTGCTGCGGGAGATGCGTGGTCTCCAAGCTCAGCGACACTGGGGTGCCGGCTCAACTCCCGTGGTCTGCAGTGTCCCCTCCACCCTGTCTTTCCTTTCTCCCTCCGGGCCCCCTGGGATCCTGGTGCGTGCATGGATCCATTCCTCGTCAGGAGCCTCACTCTCCTGGGTGTGCACTGTCTGTCCTGCAGCCTCAGACTCATCTTCTCGATTGGCTCTTTCCCATGAACACTTCAATATACTCTACTGTCTTTACTATTAAAAAAAAAAACAACAACCTTCTTTTAACCCTACAACTACTTGTAGCTACCAACTCCTTGCATCTCCCCTTCACGAACACTTGTCTACACTTGCTGTCTCGTTCCTTCCGTTCCAACTAACTTCTCATCTCACTGTCTTGGAGATTTGCCTCTACCACTCCACAGAGACTGTTTTTACCAACATAACCGATGGCTTCCCCACTTCTAAATCTGACAGTCACTCTGAGTTCTCATCTCCCTGACGTCCGAGCAGCACATGGCCATGCTGTTCTCGCCCGTTCTCTCCCTCTCGTAATGCTTTCTGCTCTGACGTGGGACAGCCCGCCCTCTTGGCCTCCCTCCTGTCTCTCTGGCCATTCTTTCTTGGGCTCATTTTTGGGCTTCATGTCCTCAGCCCGGTCCTCCGGTGTCCGTGTTCCTCGGGTCCCACATATGGACTTGGCTGTCCTCCTGCAATGCTCCCATTCTGTGGCTTCGGTGGCTGTCTACCCGTGTGTGGGTGACTTTCCGGTTTCATCTCCAGGCCCAGGACAGATCTCTCCTGAGTTTTGGAGCCCTAATATGAACCCTGGAATCTGAATGTTTGTGTCTGGAATAACACAAGATGATCTATGTGTACAGGACTCGAGGGTGTACAGTGGGGCCCGGGGAGGGGAAGGGTAGACACTTCCTGGAAGAACTGACTCTGAGCTGAGTTTTAAAAAATAAGGATGAGTTGGACAGGGGAAGAAGGAGAGGAAAGATGCTCATACTCTTCTACTCGCCAAATAGTAGCTAAGCAGACATGGCCTTATGTCCGCTTCCGTGGACAATGTTCATACCTCCAATCAGCTGGGTTTCGCTGCAAGACTGTGGTGCACACTGAGGATACTGATCATGGCACTGGCTTCTCAAAGCTCTCTGGTATCTTCACTCATCGAAATAACTAGCTGATCCGCAGGGCAAACCCTGCATAACTGAAGCTAGCAAGATCGAGGGTTGAGTGCAAGCCTGTCTTCCCTATGATTTCCCCAGAGGGAGAATGGACTCAGAGGAGGAGAATTGCTTGTCTGAGGGTGCACAGAGCTAATTAGAAACACAGCCAGGGTCAACTCCAAGGACCTGTGCTATTCACCACAAACCGGTGCCTTCTACATGTTAAGAATGATTTTTTCGATGGGGGGTGGGTTATATAGTAGCAACACCCAAACCTTGAACTTGACCGGTTAGCCTTCCTGTATAGATACTTCACAATAAGTATAACTTACTGGGATACAAAGACATCAATAAGAAAAGATGCAAACATTTTGCTTTACATATCCTAATACTACGGTACAATGAAGTTAGAAGTAAACAAACAAGAAAGGGTTACCCTGGCATACAGAAGTTAAAAACACTCCTAAATAAAGCCATGGAAAGGGAAGAAATTCAGAACAGAGTATTTAAAGAAGAAAGCTATAAACACGGCATATCATATAAATTTACGGGATGCTGCCATGCTGGTACTTAGAGAGAAAAAGATTGCTCGTGGTGGCCTCTATTAGTGAGAAAGAAAAAAACTGGGAACTAAGTCTCTACCTAAATAACCCAGAAGGGGCACAAATTATCAGCTGAAAGGAAAGTGGGAAGAGTAATAAACCCAAAAGCAGAAATGAATAAAACAGAGACATAAAATTGAAATTGAAGCACAAGCTAAACCAGGGCCTCTGAAACCTGCCAGCGCATCAGAATGACCTGGGATGCTGGTTTGAACCACGGACTCCCAGGCTCGAGCCCAGACCCCCTGAATGAGACTCGCTGGGGACCGGGCCCTGGAATCTGCATTTCCGACAAGCTCCCGTCATGATTGCTATGCCGCTCACCCGGTCACGTTTCTACACGCCGGGCTCGGGATCCACGTCTACACTGACTCTCCCCAGCAAGACTTAAGGGGTCCTTGGCCAGCATCACTGCTGGTGACCTTTATCCTCTCCTCTGTCCACATGGCGGGACCAGGTAAGTCCATGGCGGGACATTTTGATTAGTCCACGAGGGATGCTCGACTCTGGCTGGGTCCACGTGTCCCTTTCTTGGGACTTTCAGGTTTGGAACCAGGAGAGTTGTGCAGCCTCCCTTCTACTCTCTGGATTGTCACCTGTGAGGCGATGAGCTCCCTGGCACCATCGTTCCCACCCTGTGGGGTAGGAAAGAGGAGGAAGCTGGTCTGCAGAGAGAGAAGGTTGGAGGCATCATAGAGACAGAAGTGGAGAGGCAGAGAGAAGAGGAAATCCCGGTGTCACCGAGTCTCTGCTTCCTTTTGCTCCTACCACCCAGCTGCTTTTACGCACTTGGTTTCCAAGAGACGCTCTTGTGTACTGACATTATTTCCCCTGCAGAGCTAAGCTGGCTTGTGCAGCGTTCCTGTCCCATGCACTGAAGGAAGCCTGGTCAATTCACAATGCCCTCAGTTCCTTCCTCTCCGGGCACGGGCTCCCACTGTCAGAACCCACACCTTCCTCCTTCCAGGATAGCAGTAGGAACATGGCGATGGGAGTCGTACCACCCCTGCCTTGGTGACAATGATGCCTTCTGGGTCCCGGTGTAATAGGGGTCTGCCATAAGTCAAACTGTATTTTCTTCTTAGCAGCGTACCTTCCTTAACCTTAAGGTCAAATTTGACTGTAGCCATGGGGACAGGCACAGAATGCAGCAGCATGGCCGAGGTGGCCTGTCCTTTGGAAAATTGTGGAATAAATCATGAACGATAGAATCTATATTAATAACATTTTTAAAAATTGATGACACACCTAAATAGTAGGTGCTGTCAAAATAGTTACCACCAAGCATTGAAGAAGTGTAGGCTGAGTATTTCACTCAGACTGGGAATGGGGGAGGCCTGGGCATTCCAAGACCAGCAGAACACAGTCACTGTCCCATGGGGTCGGGCTGGTGCAGGAGACATGCACACGGATAAACAGAAGGGGCAAGTGCCAAGGACAATGAACAGGGTTGCGGAGATGGGGACTTAACTCTCACCAGAGGTGTCATTGGAGGCTGCCTTGGAAGAGGAGTGTTTGCCCCGAGATTCATGACTGAGCGCCCAGGAGGACCAGGCAGACCAGGCAGCAAGAAGAGCATGTGGAAAGGCCCCAGCATGGCCTGCGGAAGGAACCTGAGCATCGGGTCAGTGCAGATGGGGGGCCTGTGAGAGAGCAGTGGAGACGAGGCCAGGGGAGGCCGCCCTGGAGGGCCTCATGTGCTCTGCCCTGGGGCTCATCCTTGAGCTTGGTGGTGGGAGAAAACCAGGACGAGCTTTAAGATGGGGAGTGGTCTTGGCAGATGTGCAGTTATTAGTGCTGTTCATTAATTATTTCTGGCTCTCCTTCCTGGGCCTGTGGTGGGACTGCACTTCCTGGCATTCTGAGAAGGCCTGTGTGCTGGGCCTGCAGTCCATGTCCATGGAGGACACTGAGGCCTGGGGGACTCAGACAGGCAGCCCAGGGCCTGGCCCCAGCCTCACCCACATCACTGTCCATGTGACCAATACCCTTGGCTGCCCGGCACCCCCCAGCCACCCAGTTACTTTCCAGAGAAGTGGGAAATTCTGAACACGGCCATAAAAAGTTAAAAGTGAAGGCCCAGAGAAGTGACACACATAAAAATGACCTTGACTTGAAAAGAAACACATGAACTTTAAAAATGCAAATCTCCTTCCAGCTAAATAAATAGAAGCCGTCCAAGACATGGCACACACGAATTCTGAAAAGTGTGACTGAAGAAAAAGCCTCAGAGAAAACAACATATAATGGCAAGACTGAAAAATACAGCAAAAGGAAAGTGGACTTCAGGGTCCTAGATCCGCCTTCAAAAGATCCTGCTTCTGATATACACAATACAGCCCCCAACACTCATCCATGTGTTCATCTCGCCGTCCATTCCACACGTGTGGAATGCCTACGGGTGTCCAGCACCGCGCAGGGGCCCGGGGGCCCCGTGTCTCTGGGACATTCTGACACCAGCTCTGTCTACATGGAGCTTATAGTCCGGTGGGACTTGCAGACAGGAAAGTGGGACGAGCCACTCAGCTGGCCAGGTTGTGGTGGGTGTTGGGGTTAATGGATAAACCATCTGGCAGCGCTTGCAGCAGCTCTGACATACTAAACCGGTGGTGATTACTGTTATTAAAATGCCGGGACCACAAGATAGTATGGAAACAAATCTTCTGTTCAATAAGCATTGGAGAGACATGCATTGTTTAAAGACTACAGGGAAGCAATTTGTAACATTCAAAGTTACAATGGAAACTAAAAGGAAATTATCACTTTATACTCCCGAGTCCAAAACACTTCCTCCTAAGCCCATGCATGGGAGTCTCAAAGGTCTGTCGTAGTTTATGTAGCTTATGTGGTTCCTATAACATGGGGTGGGCACAGGGAGGCTGGGGAGGAGAGGGACTGAGCTCATCAGGCCAGTCACTTGGAACTAGTTCTCTGACCTTGGGGCCTGGCACACCTGGGCTACATGGCTACGCCCAGACCTTGCCACCTTCCCTCTCTCCCATCCCTGGATATAGGGAAGCATTGTGGAAAGAACATAGATTTCAGAATCATAAGCATTTGGGGTCAAATCTAGTTCTGTGACCTTGGCAAGTTACTTAATTTCTCTGAGCCTCAGTTCTCTTAACTATAAAATGAGACTGATAATGAGGGCTATTGTGAGGATATATACAATATACCCTATACACACACATATGCATGTAGATATATGTATGTATATGAATACATATATGAATATGAACACATATATGTATATTTATATACACATACACATTTATATGCAAAATATACATATGTATATGTTTACATATATATATATACACACAGATGTGCATGTATATATTTATGTATCCATCTGTGTATATACACATGTGCATGGCCTACCACAGTGCCTGATAGCTGGTCAGTCTTAGTACCTTTCTGCAGCCGTGAGGCCTTCCTTAGTATTGACCTATGGTAGCTGCTAAGGCTCTCTGTGATTTGAAGAATAATAACTGTAGGGTCTCCAGACCACCCCCACCAAATCCTTTCACAGCTGCTAAGCACCATTATTACAGTTCAGGTGCCAAGCTATCTCTCCAAATGCCATTAAACCTGGTACCAAGAGAGAAGAATGACATCAGACAGCTGACCAAAGGTGTTGTTCTAGGCCAGTGGAAATGTCACCTGCTGGTCCCAGTCACCCTGGAACCATATTGGCCCCAGGCCTGGCCTGAGCATGTCTTTCCTGGTCTCTAATCATGTACTAGGACCCCAAACACCGGAAGCACAAAGGTGACATTCTTGGTCACCTTCTCCCCTTGGTTTTTTAAAACTACTAGACTTTAATTTTTGCAATTAATGTAAATCTGTCCGTTTGAAGCCCAATGCCCCATTTCTGCCAGTTACTAAGAAGATGGCCAGGGAATACCTTTCATCTAAAGGGGCTCCTGGGACACCTGTTAACCAAGGGTGAGCACTCTGAGCAGTGGGCTCTCCTGGGATGCATGTGAAGGGGCTGATTCCCGGGCCACGCCCAGGCCTCCTGCCTGGGGATTTAGGGAATGGAGTGTGACTGGTGGCGGAAACTGTGGTTTTACCAGCACGGCCAGCGCTTCTGAGGAATGGCTTGCTGGGATCCCCACTCCGCCATGGGGAGCTCTCCTGGGGGGCCTCCGGATGAAACAGGACGGGCTCCCAAGAGGGGCTGCTGGCCCGACTCACAGGACTCATCAGTAGCTCCCTGCATGTTCCCCACTGATCAGAACCCCTTCCCCCGGGCTTGAGCCCCACTTCCTCTTGCACTCCCCACCCCTCCCCTCGTCTCTGACAGCAGAGGACGGGCAGGAGAAAGAGCTCAGCTTTCCTGAGCACCCAGCGTGTGCAGGTCCTGGGCTACGGGCTCCCACTCGTGTTATCACATTTAATCCTCAACATGCAACCGTGTCTGGTGATGTTTTGAGATGAGGAAATGGAGGGAGGAAGAGAATCTAAATAACTGGCTTGTATGGGCACACATGAAGCTAAATTTAGGATTTTATGACTCCAAAAGGCAGGCTCTTTTCGTGAGCTGCCGTGAGTGACAGACTAGACCTGAACTGCAGAAGGGCCCTCTGACCGCCCGGGCGGAGGGTCTGGAGGCGGGGCGACGCGGCCACGGGATCTCACGTTACGTCAGGGGGAAGACGATAGGCTTGCCCGTGTGCTCTCGTAATTCTCCGAGGAAGGAACTGTTAACTCCCCCACTGTCCAGGTGGGAAAACTGAGGTCTCCAGAGATCAAGCGATCTACCGAAGGGCATGAAGCTGGCACACGGTGGTTCAGGCCATCCGGGTCCGAGCCTGTGCTCTCCATCCTTATGCTGCCTCTGCACCCAGGGGGTGGCCTCCAGGGTGGGGAGACGCAGGGCTTTAATGATCTTTGAGAGGGAGAATTGCCAGGACTTGGTGAATGGTGAGATGGGGCCGGGGAGGGACGGGAAGGAGTCCAGGGTGACAGCTGGGTTCTGGCCGGGAGCCAAAGGATGGAGCCTTCTTCACCCACGAGAGGGAGTAGAGGATGGGGCTGGGGGTGGGGGTTAGGCAGGGAGGGGGAGACAGGAACTCAGTTTTGGGCATATTGATTTTGAAAAGCCTGTGGTGCGACCAAGCCAGGTTTGTATTCACAGGCTAATCACAATCCAGCCATCCATTCAACAAATATTTATTCAACGCCTAATTTGACAGCGCTGCATGCCAGCCCTCGGCGCAGGCTAGAGCCTGCTCCTGAACGACGGGCCCCATTTTGCCACGTTTATTTCTGATACCTTCTCTGGTGTTGTTGCTTTCTTCAAAATTTCCACTCCCAACAGTCATCAGTTATCAATCGCAAATGACAGGGCCTGCGGCTGGAACGACACCTCCAGCACGCAAAGCCACAGGCGTGTGTCTGCCAGCCTGTGGAAGGGCACCTTTGCGCTAACAAGGGTGCAGCCTCTGCGTGTCACGGGGGAGCAGTCAGAGGGGACTCGGAAATTCGTGTGTCTTTGCCCATCTTTCCCTAAGTGTTTCCTCCTGCCAGGGGACACAGAGACAAGAAAGCACAGGTCTCAGCCTGCAAGGGGAGGTTAAGGGAGGGGAAGGAGCCACAGTCCTGCCGAGGGGAGGGGATGGGCTGCCTGCAAAGAGACAGTTAGGAGGGAGTGAGGCTGACTGAGAAAAACCTTCCGACTCACTGATCTTGGATCTGATTGTGGCTGTCAGGGGAGCTTATCAGAGTGTGGTGAGGTGGAGCTACGCCCATAACCCCTGGCAAGTCACTCCTCACCTCTGAGCCTTGCTTCCTGATCTGAAAATGGGGAGAATGCTACCTACTCTGCAGGGATAGTTTGGGGGTTCCTACAGGAAACTGGTTGCAAAGTGCTAGGCACATAGTAGGTCCTCTGCACCATACATCATTTTGGGGGTATTGGTGAGCAACAGGGTGTGAATCCACCTGTCCTTCCGTAAGTTTCTATGGGGGTGTGTGTGTGTGCATAGGTAACATTGTGTATTTTTATATAGGTAGGATACATCTATATAAGACTATGTTTTAGATTAATTTTATGCAAAAGAGCAATAAATTAGATTTGCATTGGTGTGATTTTTTACGTAAATGTACAACATAGTTCTATTTCCTCAGTATTTTACATTTCTATTGAAAAGACTATAGCGTCAAAGAAAGTTTCAAACAATCATCCCCTTTCCCTGAACATGAGGACACTTTCCCGTGCCTTCCTCTCTGTCTACACGTACTCACAGACAGCCACGTTTTCCCATAGTTGCAGCATGTCCTACCCACTGTTTTGTACTGTGCTTTTTGCATTTAACCCCTTCTCACATGCCTCTGTGTGTAGGGAGAGGGGCAGGAGGTTAGGGGTGTATTTAATGCCTTCGTATAGATAAGCTTTGAGAGTTTCATAATATTCCATTGCATTGATGTTTAATTAGTTAAGAAAGCACTCCCCAGAGTCTAATATTTCCATCTTTGCCATTCTGTCTTTGCCATGAGATAAGATCTTGGGATAGGATCTTTTCTATGCTAATGCCTATATCCTTTCTGGGTACTTGGAGAACTCTCTTTTCCTAAGTACGGACATGCTCTTTCATTTTGAACACTCTGCTAAAGATTAGGGTTTAATTTCAGAACTTGGTCTGTCTCTTCCTTTCTAGACCATGTGGGTTGACTTTTCCTCTTTAAGATGCAAATGTAACAATCCCAATTGGCTGATACTTAAACAAGAGAAGAGGAAATTTATTACATTTTACCAAGAGGGTGGAATGTTAAAAGGAACATACATATAGTTGAAAATAATTACAATAACAGCTTAAGTTTACTGAGTACATGTGACTGTCAGGAACTTTTCCAAGATCACTGTGTCCTCACAATAACCTGATGAGTTGGGTCCGATTCTTATCCATGCCTTGCAGAACAGGAAATTCAAGTCAGAGAAATTAAGTGACTTGGCCAAGTTCACACAATCAGGAAGTGACTTGAACCGGGATGGTTTGACGGCAGAGCCCGGGTCTAGGTTAAAATCCCAGTCATGCTATTTGCAAATCGGGTGTCCTTTCGCAAGCCATTTGACCGATCTGAGCCTCAGCTTCTCATTTGTGAAGTGGTAGTGACAAATCCTGTCTGGAAGGACAGGGTGTGGATTAAACAAGGTGGCTTGTGGAGAAGCTCACACCGTACCTGCCATGAGGTGTGTGCCCAGTAGCCCAGCTTGGTCCCTGGACCCAGAAAGGTAACTGTTTTCTACTGAGATGTTTGTGCTCCTCAATCATCTTTTTATTTTGGCTTGTGAGCTCATCTTCCCTGAGAATATTGGCCACTCTTCAGGCAATGCTGGTGGTGAGAGGCCAGATCCCTCTGTTTCAGTTGCAACGAACTCAGTGCAGGGGGACACACACCCACCAGGACAATGCTCAGGCCAGATCTTTGCCCTTTGCCTCTCACGGAGAGGCTCCACTCCTTGGATTATAATCTTGCATCCTCTGAAATTCAGACAGGATGGCAGAGGAACTAACTCCATCTGCTTTTCTCAGCCTCTCAAAAGCATGGGACTTCCACGCCACTCTGATTTTATTCCCGAAGATACGCAGGCCATAGGTCAGAGTCTCCATGGGTCTTTTCCAAGGCTGTGACTGGGGAGAAGAAAGAACAGACTTCCTAATATTTCCCCCTCTCTTTTATATATCCGCTGTTGTGCTTGGCTGCCTCCTGCCTAGGCCAAAGCCACCGTCACCTCCCACCCTACCCTCCAATTCACAACGGCATCCCAGCCCCAGCAGTTTCTCGTGGCTTTCAGTTTTTTCTCTCTAAGTCTTTTGGGTTCTTCTGGAGTTAATCTTGGGAAGGCGGTGAAGCAGCTGTGCTTGTTCTGAATTTTTATTGGAAATGAAACCTGAAAGCCACCTCTATTTTCCATCCCTCTAGCATCTCATAGAACCCATTCCATGGGGCCGGAACCCTTCAAATGCACGCAACCACACACATACACACACACACCCACACACACACATGCACGCACGCATGCCAGGCTATTCCCCCGGCATTGTTAGGGTTGGGGGAGACGTGTGGTAGGAGGAACTGACAAGACCCAGTCTCCACCCTCACTTGTCACCAACTCCTCCTTCTGGGGTGGCCAGAGCTGCTCATGATTCCTGACTTTCCTGAGGCTTTGGTGTTCAGGTTTCTCATTGATACCATGAGATGCCCCCATATCCTTCTAATCCCCTTCCTGCTTTCTTAAGATACTTATTCATTCATCACAGATTTCTGGAGCATCGAGTATTTGCTAAACACTGTGCTAAGTGAAAATTTGAATTGGCTTCTGTTTCTGTCACTTAAAACCAAAAGTGTCTTGGCTAAGACACCAGGTGCTATTCGGTTTAGTTCACAGATCTGGATCTCAGAAACAACAGGGCACATGTAATCCCAAGCGAAGAGCCTCAACAGGTAAGGGTGGAGCTGGGAAATGGACTTGGGGGGCCAAGCAATCTAAGCTCAAATTCTCACTTGCCCATTTCCTGGATAGGTGGCCTCAATTAACTTCCTTTCTGAGCCTCAGTGTTCTTCTCTGTAAAATGGGGAGAATCACAATTACAGCTGCCATTTGAGGTTGTCATAGGATTCAATGAGACAGTGTGTGTAAGCACTGAGCTCTGCCTGCCTAAAGTAGAGTGAAAACTCGGTGAATATTGTGTTAAGATGATGACAACGATGATGATGATGATGATGGAGAAGAAGACAAATTTAAAGTTGTTCATGTTGACAGATGCACTGTGGCCCCCACATGGTTCAAACGACTGGAGATGATGGGAGTGTGGGGAAGGAGTCAGCATGCAACGCGTGGAGCAGAGCTCGAACCTCGAGGGACATCCCTGGCAAGTGTCGGGGAGGTAAATTGTTTAATCTCTGTAAATGGGCTGAGTTAGAATTGTCCCTCAGCCTGGATCACAAAGCAACAAGCCCTTCAAGGACAGCTACAAAGTGAATTTTTTAACTCTCAAGGTTAATGCATAATTTAAAAAGTTTAATATTCGTGTAATAAAAAACCATATATTATTTAAATACTCTCTTTTTCCCTATAAAGTATCGAGAAGGGGAAGGGAGAGAGAGGGGAGAGAGAGGAAGGGGTAAATAGAGACAGACAGACAGTGAGAGAGTGCTTTCAAACATCATTTAATGCCTAAATGTCACAGGCTTAAAAAATTCAACAGAATTCTCATGCATTCTTTCCCACTGGGGGCTACCCTTTAAACAATGACCTTTAAAAAAACTCAAGTAAACAATCGGCTCTGATACGGATGACATATGTTCTTTATCAGCCTGCACATTCCACTGCTGACAGTATAAATTTATTAGTCCAAATGGCCAGTATTCTGGGCAATAGATCTTTGGATCTACCAGATTCTTGTGGACTGCATCTCTTGGGGGGATTCTGTCCTGGATTCTTCCAGGATGAGATGGTTTAAATAATTGTCATGTCTTGTGATTGTGAAAATCCCATTTTGACGTTCCATCTGCCATAATTAATCCGTAGACTGTGGAAGGGAGGCAGGGTCGGCACACAGAATACTCTATGGGAAAACATATCAATTAAATTGCAGGTGCAGTCTCCCCAAAGAGCTCAAATGAGGGATCAAAAGTCAGTGTTGCTCGGTGGAAAGGGCATGGTACCTGAAGTCTAAATACCTGGGGGTTCATATGTTGGTGTCATTAATAAGCTCCCGGAGGAGGCTGTAGTGCCAGAGAAAGAATCCTTTCCAGATAACAGCAAGCAGAGGCAGGTGTTTTGCAGGCATCCTGGAGACAGCAACCCTGTTGAGAAATTTAACCCTGCTTAAAATTGGAACTTTGAACAATTGCACACTGAGAGACCAATAATTCTCTGTCGTTAGTATTAAATATGTTGATACATGGAAGTGAACCTTCCCAGACCAGACTAGAGTGGGATCAGAACAGCTTGGGTCAAGTTTTGGCAGGTTCTGAATGGGCTCAACACATGGAAATGACTTTCTTAGCTAAGGGATTTATAATTGCTGGAGAGAAGGACTTGGAAGTTAATTATTGGAATTTTACTCTACATAGTATGATTGCAAATATTCCATTCTCATTCCTTTGTCATCTTCAAAGACTCAAATATATAATAGCCCTTTGGGGTATTAAAAAAGTAAGCTCTGAAAATGGTTGTCTGTACTCACTGTCTTCAATTCTTTTCTTCCATTCTCTCTTGAATCCATTCAAATGACTCTCGTCAAGAACCCCAAGTGACGAATGCTAAAGCCAATGGTCAATTCTCAGTTCTCACTGTCCTTGAACTCTCCAAAGCATTGACTCAGTTGATCACTCCTTCCTTTCTGAAATGCTCTCTTCCCTTGACTTCGAGGATTCCACATTGTCCTGGTCTTCCTGTCCACCCCACCCGTACTCACTGATCCTTCTTAGTGTTCTTTCCTGGTTTCTTCTCACCTTCCTGACATGTCAACAATGGAACAAGCCAGGGCTCGGTCAATGGACCTATGTCTTCTTCACCTACATCCAATCCTTGGTGACCTAATCCAATTCTATGGCTTTAATAACCACTTGTAGGTTGAACCATAAGAAGTCATCATTTTGTCGGTCAAAATGGTTAAATGTCAATACTTTCAAATGGTTAAACCTAATGACTCCCAAATGTTATCTCTCATGAGCTCTGACCACCTCCATCTACCTGTACATTGAGCTTAATATCTTCTCTTAGTTGTCAAAGAGGAATTACAAGCATAGCTTGACCAGAACCAAACCCCTTGTCATTCCCCTCACCTCCCCTTCCAAACCTGCTCCTCCTATATTCTTGCTTATTTCTGTTAACGGTAACTGCATTTGCTGAATTGTTCAGCTAAAAAAGAAAAAAAATCCTTGGAGTTACCGTTGAATCCTCTGTTCTTCTAGCACCAGCATCCAGTCCACCTGCAAATCCTTCTGATGCTAACTTCGCGTTCTATCCAACCCTGACCACGTTGCACTGTCTCTATTGCAGGTTGGCTCAAGGCATTACTACTTCTCACCTGGTTTATGCAATAGCCTCCCCACTGGTCTCCTTGCTTCTGTCCTTACCCCTAAAGCGGCCGGAGGACTCCTGTTAAAACACAATCTATGTCATGTTAATCTTTTGTTCAAAAACCTCTCTAGGGGCTTGCTGACTTAGAGTCAAAGTCAAAGTCCTTACAATGGCCTCCCGGTCTCTGTGGAGAACTGGTCACTGTGTCCTCCTTGGCTTTAACCCTGAACTTCTCCCTCTCTCTTGTTCCAGGCACACTGGCCTCCTTGTTGTTCCTGCAGAAATGCATCTGCCTCTGGCCTCTGCCCTGGCTGGTTTCTGCCTGGAATGCTTCTCCCCTGGACAGCTGCGTGGTTCACTCCCTCACCTGCTCCGAGGCTCTGTTTACACGTCACTTTCCTGACCACCCGCTTCAACACTGCAGCCCTCTCTCCTGCCTTCCTGTATTCATTTAGTCTCTTCTCCATCTCCCCTGACTAGAAAGGTTTCTTCCTACGTTGCTCACTGATGCATCCAAACGCTCAGAACAGTATCTTGGTACATCACGGGGTTCAATCCGGGCTTGTTGAACAAATGACTAGGCGCCAGGCCAAGCCTGTTTGTGGGAGAATGACTGTTGCCAGAAGGCTTTCAGGAAACTTTCTTGTTTTCTCGGGAGAAAACAGGTGCTGCAATAGCCAACAGGGACGTGTAGCCTAAACGCAGCATGTCATATTTGTCGCTATGCTTTTGGGCTCACTGTTCCATTATGTGCTATTGAGTGTCAGATCCCAGGCTAAGTGCCGTGGATTCAAGGAGGGCAAAGCCAGACTGGAGCTCAGATAACTGTTATGAGGGAGAAAATAGTGCAAGGAGAGCTCGATCAAGAGTATTTGGGAAGGCTTCTCGGAGGAAGGAGTACTTGAGCAGGGACTGATGGGGGATATACTCTTGCTGGACCCCAAATAGAAGCCTAGTCCTATAGCTGCACGATTGGTGCAGAAGTGGGTACCTGACTCCTGCCAGGCCAATTACGGTCACTCCCTGGGAGCTGGAGACAGTGACTCTCTTCTTCTCAGGTGGCTGAGCTGTTGGCTGTAAGCGCAGAGCTGCTGGTGCGGAGGACCTGCTGGAGGAGACTCAGGCCACGTGAAAAGGAAGCTGGACAGGGGGATGGACAGCTCTGACGGCCGTGCGTCTCTGCTCCAGTGTCCCCAGATTCTGTTACCTCTGCTCTTGAGTTGTGTATTGGATTGAGCCAATAAGTTGGGTTATATGAACTGACCAATTAGGTCAGTGGTTTAAGCTAGTTTTATTTAGGGAGTTTCTGTGTCTCGCAATCCAAGCATCCCGACCAATCCCCTCCACTCCCTAAGAGGAACGGGGGGGTGGGGCGGGGGCGTGGACAGGCAGCGTGTGAGTCCCTGGGAGGAGGAGCCCAACATAGCAAGACCGGGACCCTCCTCCTCAGCCTCTTTCTTCTTTCTTGCACTGACATCTCTTCCCACAAGGACCATGTCAGAAGGGAGAGGGGTCATGGACTCCAGTGGGGAGGGCCAGGCCGGGGCCCAAGGGCAGCCGTGACAATGACCACGGATAGAGCTGGACCAGGCGGGGCCTCAGCTGGCTTTCCCAGGGTCTTGCCTTTTCTAAAGGGACAATTAAGATCTAGAAAAAGAGCCTCTCTGGACCCAAGATTAAATACTTATCATGACATGTTTCCTTTCCTTTCTTATCTTTTACTGTCGATGCTCTCTGTATACAATTCAAAAAGCTTGGATAATGAGAAGCGGGTGTCTCTTTGTCCCCCGCAGCTGTCCCTCTGCTTGGAGACAGTGTCTCTGCATCCTTCCAGAGGAGGCTTACACACCCACAGGGAATATGTAAATTTGAGTGAATGTGATGTTACCCAAAGGTTGTATACCATGCACGCTAGTTCCTCCTTTGCTCTGAGTACTTAATAGATGTTGGATATTGTTCCATAGAAATCCACATTACAGTGGCTTTATTTTTCCCAACAGTTGCCGAATACTCTATTACGTAGAGGTAGCATGTGCTTAACTAGTGCCCAATTAATGAATATTTAGTTTGTTTCCAATATTTTGCTATTACAAAAGCTTTTTGAGTGTTCAAAGAGGCTACACACATCTGTGGGTCTATGTTCAGGCCTGTGTGTAGGGTACATTTTGGGAAGTTTCTCATTTAATTTTAATTTTGTCACTCTCCAGATCTGAAATATACACACATTGTCTCTCCTGGCTCGGAGAGAGGGTGTAGTTAGATGAAGGTCACGGAGGGAATGATGAGCAAAGTCAGAACTGGAACTCAGACCCCTGGCCCCCAGCCCAGCGGTGGCCCTGCCTGCCTCCATGTGGCCTCCCTGGATGGTGAGAGAAGCACCAACTGCTGGTGAGCTGGGGTAGGTGCAGGAGCGGGTCTGGGGAGGGAGGTGGCCACATGCCAAACTGTTGATAAGGAAGGGGCCAGCCAGAGTGTCTAGTTCTGGGGAAGGAGAGGTTGAAAAAGGCAAGATCTAGAAAATAAATTTAGGAGTGAAAACCAAAGGCAAATATTTGTTCTTCCCTTCTTCCACTGTAATGGAACTTTTAGCTGGGCTAATGGACACCCAGAATAAAAGTGACATTTCCCGAGCTATAAATGGCTATGTCATGTGACAGCCTCCAGCAGCCCTTAGGCAAAGGCAGGGTATGCACCCACTGCACCTCTTCCTCACTCCAGCCCTGCTGCCTGGAGTGCAGGCGCCCTGGGCTGGGGCTGTAAGACGAGGCCATACCCTAGGGATGGAAGAGGTACTTCTGGAAGGCGCCTGGGTCCCTGGCAACTTTGTGGAGCAGAGCCTGGACCTCAGGCCTCTGAACTTTTACCTGAGAGATTAAAAACTCCCGTCGTGCTTAAGCTAGGAATGTTCTGAGATGGCTTTATGCAGCCAAATCAGATCTGAGCTGACACAGAGGGCTGGCACGCTGAGTTCGCTGAGTGCTTATAGTCATGGCGACGGATTTGTCCTGGGCTCCATGCGAGAGATCACCTGTCGGCCTTGGTTACGGGCATAGATGGGGTCGTTCTGGGGAAAGGGCCTGCGGAGTTAGGGAACCTGGGTCCCCTCCTGGCTCTGATGCTGTCAGTATGTTACACGGCTTTATGTAAATAACCATCCGCTTTGGGCCTCAGTTTTCTCATCTAGCAAATGAGAAGTTTGGGCCAGAAAATCGTTGAGATCCTTCTAACTCTGATGACTAAGCTCTGCATTAGACACTTGACCTGGATTCCTCTAGCCGTTCCCTTCCCACTAGGCAGATGGTGATCTCTCTGTCCTCTTGCTCCTTAGGGAACTTCACTGGTACAGCCCTTGGGACTGTGGTCCTGTGTTCCTGGCATCTGTCTTCTCTGCTAAGTTCTCTGAGGACAGGCTCTCAGTCTGTTTCCTGTTACAACCACGCCTAAAACAGGGCCTTGGGCATAATGAGTGTTCGGTAAGCATTTGTCTAATAGAGGACCCGTAGGCGTAGGTGTGCTGTGGCTCAAGGTAGAAAGCAGACTGAGGTCTGTCGTAGGGTCTGCAGGGAAGAACATCACCGTGTGAGGTCTGCCTGCCCTGCAGTGGCTGGTCTGATGACACTGGTCTCTCGTGGTAACAAGACGGTTCACTGCAGGCCTTGTGTAAAGGAAAGAGTGTTGGCATTGAAGTCGCGCAGCTGGGTGGCCTTGGACAAACTCCTTTGAGCCTTAGTTATTTCTTTTTAGGGAGGAATATACCAGGCCTGCTCTTCAGGGTTGCTGGGGCGCCTGTATGAAGCAACTCATGCCTGGCTCTCACTGTGGCCCCTGGCACCGAGCAGGGGTGAAAGCCCAGATCCCTCTGTCCCCACATCCCGAAGCATCCTTGCAGTGTCCTGTTGGGGGAAGGAGGGAGACGCTAGGGATGGAGACCGGTGGCTGCTTGCTTTCTCCAGGGGAGGGTTAGGGTCACAGTGATCCCTGGAATGAACTTTCCCGATAGGCCGTTGGATTCCACATCTTCTACTCTCTGCTCTTTGGGTACACCCCCTTACCACGACCTCTCACTGCCCCACACCAGCAGATGGAAGATGTTGCATGTGAGGCTGGGCTCAAGATCACAGATACAGATGCATTCTGGGTCACTGTGCTTCCTCCTGCTAGAGCACCCCCCTGAGTATCTGTCATTGGCGTGTGGGGTCAGACTGAGGAGCCACTGTGCAGGGAAAGGTGGCGCCCAGAACCACGACTTGTCTGCTGGCAGCCTCTGAGGCAGGGCTCAGCACCAGGAGCCACAGTCCTGGGCCAGGGAGGGAGCCCAGTAGCATGGCAGCTGCTGGGATCAGAGTAGGGACCAAGGGAGGGACCATGGAGGGTGAATGCATCATTATTTATCAGTTACCATATGTCAGGCTCTGAAGTGTGGCTAGAGTCCAACAGGCCTTGGGTCCAGCAGTGAACTTGCTGTTAACCAGCTGTGTGACTTGGACAAATCCCTTAACCTGTCTGAGCCTGTTTTCTCCTCTGTAAATGGAGAAGAAAGCACCCACCCAGCAGGATTGTCGTGAAGATTAATGAAATGGCACACACCCTGGCATATAACCGCGGTATGGTCTCCTCCCAACCACTCGGTGAGGTAGGTATGATCTTTCCATTTCAGAGATGAGAAAATGAAGGTCCAGGAAGGTGCAGTCTTGCCTACAGCCACAGAGCTGGAAAAAGACACAGCTGCTATGCTATCTCAGACCTTTCAGGGCCCTGCCCAGCCCATGCTGGCCCCAGTGGGAGCTGGAAGGGAGAAGGGGCCGAGGAGCCACTGCCCACGCCCACCTGTCCTGCGGCAGCTCTGCTCCCCTCGGTGCTGCCGGCAAACTGCACCCACAGAGGGTTTCCCTGCCCAACCTGGCTGCTAATTTTGGTCTCTGTGGCTTGGTCCTCCTCAGTCACACCTTCCTGTGAAGTCCCCTCGTCCCCACCCCCCAGCAGCAAATGCCCTGTGGGGCGGTTCTTTCCTGAGGTCTTTGACCTCTTCCCCTCTGAGTAGCTCATTCCATCCCCCGCCACCCCCCACCCTGTTGTCATCCCTCCCACCCAGGAGCCTTGTCAGCGGCACTCTCTCCTAGCGTGGACACCAAAAAAGAGAAGGAACAGAGTGGGTGAGCCACTTCCCCTGGGTGACACACAAGAAGGTCCCTGTGGGCAGTCAGCGCCCTGGTGGCTACCCTGAAGAGAGGGGACAGAGAGCAAGATAAAGACCCCAGCCTCATAACCTCCCCATTCACCTTCACCCCTCTCCTTGTGGCTGGGGACATCTCACTGAGGCTTCGCAGTAGGGGTTTGGATCTTTCTGGCCGTCTGTGTCTTCCTCCACAACCCTTCCTGTCACCGGCTGCCAGCTGAGCAGTCCCCTGCACCACGAGGTCAGTCCTTGCCTCCTGGCCGCTGTTCCGCTCTGAGCCCTGCTAGGTGCTGTCGTCTGCACGATGTCCGCCCCGCCATGTGCAGCTGGGGGAGTCACACTGTCGTGGCAGAGAAGAGGTCTCCGAGTTTCAGGGGGGTCTAGCTGCACATCCAAGGTCACGGCCCTGGTGAGGTGCAGAGCTGGGCTCCCACTCCAGGCCCAGCACTCTCTCTGCCACCACCAGCGTGGGCTGGGCACGGCCATGCTTCCTTCTGTTCCCTGAGGAGCTTTTCTCAAGAAGAGTGTGAGCTCCGCAGGGGGCACGCATGGAGTGCCAGCTCGGCCCCAGGCTCGGACCTAGCTCCTGCGATCCCTCCACACCTCAGGCAGTGGGTGTTGGTTTATAGCCAAGGAAGTAAGGCCAGGACAGACAAGTGACTTGCCCAAGGTCACACATAGCTGGTGGAAGCCCCCCAGGGCCTGAGCGTGGTGCTCTACCTTCCTGGAAGGATGAGCGTGGAGCTGAGCGTGCAGCCCGGCCTGTCCACCGGTGACGGGAGCCTCGGCTATGCTACGTGCGGCAGCGTCGGGTGTTTTGAGGCGAGAGGGACAGCCAGCTGCAAAGCTTACTGTAGCCTGGCCCTGGATGCGGAGTAGGGGCTCAGTCGGCCTGAGCTTCTCTCTTCTCTGTCCAAGCCTCAGACCACGGGAAAGGATCTTGGATTAAAGCAAAGGGGACGTTTGGCTGGAGTCAAGCCAGTGCCTTCCTGGGTCCCTGGTGGCTTGCTCTTTTCAGCTCCCTTGACCTTGCTGTGGGCCGTGGGTCCTGGAGAGGCCGATGGCCATGCTCCCTCTCTGATTTGCAGCCTGATCTTTAACCTCCTCCCTCCTTGCTGCCCACCTAGCGCTCTTTCCCCTTCCCTAGCACACTGTCCATGGGTTTCCACCACTGAAAGACCCTTCCGCCTAAACTCCTATCCGCTTCCTGTAGTTAGTATCTGGGCAGATTCCCTGAGTGGGCACATCTGTCTGAGTCACTGTCCCCTCCCAGCCCCCGCTTACTTGGCATTGGGCTTCTCATGGCCTCCTTCCTGCCCTGCCCCACCAAAGGGAGCTGCTCTCTGTTCCACTCTGACCGCCTGATTCCTTCTTTGACAGCTGCTTTGAGCCTTTGAGGTAGGGCAGCGTTCCGGCCCTACCTTAGTAGCTGTGAGCACTTAGTCTGAGCCCAGTACTGCTGTAAGCACTTTCCATGCATTGTCTTATTTGACTTTCACATCACTGTGTGGTCATGACTGCTTAGTAATTGTTTCCTCTTAGCGATTCAGAGAGCTTAAGGAATTTGTCCCACATCACATAATCAGCAAGTGGTGGAGCCAGGACTTGAACCCATGTCTGGCTGACTCCAGATCCCAGGCTCTTACACACACTCGCCTGTGTGACTTTATTAATAGATCCCGAAGCCAAGGGAAGGGCAGACAGGGCTCCTTCCAGCTGGGAGGATTTGGGTGCCCCTTCCTCCACTCAATTTTGTGGGGAAACTTTGGCTGCTAAGCACCCACTTTGAGCCCAGAAGGTGCTCTGGGATTTCCCAGAGCTGCGAGAGGGCTACCACATGTGGGAGGGAGGAAGACTGAGTCTTCAGGGGCCCGAGGGGTTCTCAGAACTGAAGGCCTCAAAGGCCTGGAGCCCAGCAGTGCTGGGGAGGGTTTCTCAACTCCTCGGGGGGTCGGGGTTGCACACTCGGCCTGGGCAAAGCTTCACCGAGTCCTGTTCGTGTACCAGTGCTCTGCCTGCAAGGACCCCCGGCCGTGGGGGGACAGACACAGAGACAGGCATCGGCGGGGCATGGGGATAAAATGAGCTAAAGTGTCTCAGGAGCTAGGCATGGAACCTGGGATATAGAAAACTCTCGATAAATGTTAGCTGGTTCTGATATTACTGTTTGGAAACCGTGCCTTAGACACTTGCCCTAGAAGGGCAGGCAGTGCGGGAAAGAACTTCGGTGGCCGTCTAGATGCACAGTTTTCAGATGGGGAGATTTCTGAGTGTGGAATTGCTCTAGGAGCCCCTTGTCAGAGTCCAGGGAGGGGTGAGTTGGCTGCCCATCCGTCCTTGGCCTCTGCCCTCATCCATTCATATTTTGGGTTCCCTGTAAGGGTCGTTTGGGTAGAAGTGTGGGGAGCAGAGCAGTTCTGTTGGTTTTTAAAAAATTTGAAACCCACAGATTTTTCCCAGCGGTTTCTAACTAACATGGGCCCCTACTTGAGCACCTTTGTGGGCCAGGAGCAGTGGTGTTATCTCACTGAGCTTTCACAAGCAGCTTTCCTTCCGAGCCCCATTTTAGACTCAGGGAGCACAGGCATGGGGTGGGCAACGTGGGGGGTGCGTAACGTGGCCCGTCCAGTATCACTCACCGGTAAATGGTTTATGGAGTCCCCTTTTCATTTCATTCTCTGCAGGAAAAGAAAAGTCGGTTTCCTACTTGTAGTGATCCGTCTGTTGTTTCTGGTGAAACAGTGCTTCATTGTTATTTGGAATCCAGTTATTTGTTCCTTATGTTAGTGTAGCTATGCAAGGAGGTGACTGACAGTCCACGAGAAGGCACAGGTGGAAGGTTCGAGTTAAGCCACCTGCAGTCTATGTTTGATTTCATTGGTTGCATGGCAGCCACGATCCCACTCAGATCTTGTATTCGCATACACAGAAACATACTCTGACCGACACGTGCTTGAAACGGCATCTACAGCGGAGCCTCAGGTAACGACACTCTGAAACACATGTGTCCTTGGAGGTGCACACACGAGGCAGGTGCCCAAGCAGAGAGATGGTCATACATGCAGACACATGTATGTATCCAGACATACCTGATCATGGATACACACTTGTGTGCATGCATACAGCTACATATTAATTGAAATAAGTTCTCTTTGAAGCCCAGTTTGACCAGCTTGGTCTTTAGAAAAAAGAAGGGATTTGGGATTTACCCCCCCAAAATAAATAATTAAGCCAATAACAGGATACAATTTCATTCTTATTAAATTGTCAAAAAAAAGGAGGGAAAAAAGCACCACCACTCAATGCTGGAGTGAGTCAGGTGTATTCATGCTGCTACCAACAGAGTTAACTGTTCATTTCTTTTGGTAATGTTTTTCCTGCACATTCCAGCAGTCAGAGTTGCTCTCGTGCCCTCTTTTCCTGTAATTTCAGTTCTAGGAAGTTAATCTAAAGAAAAACATCATAAGTAGAAAATGGGACTTATAGAAAAGTAGTCATGACAGTGTTATTTAGAAATAGCCCGCTAAGTATCTGTAATTAAATTGTGTCACCTTAGTCCGATGAAATGTTTTCAGTCATCACAATGACAGTTAAGAAAACTAAGGGGCAGCACAGAAAATGCTTACGATACAGTCAGTGAAAAAAGAGGACACAAAATTTGGTGCTTATGGTGATTGGGACAATATAAATATTGGTTTAGAAAGAGCTAAATAACTGAAAGTGAGAAGCAGGTCTTTGAGAGTGATATGACTATTATTGATTTGGTTTTCCTGCATTTACTTTAATGTTTTATCATAATGATTTTCAATTCCAAAAGCTATCTGTAATGTGAAAGGTAAATCAGACCCAAGCCAGCCTGATAAGTGCAGCAGAGATCTAACCCACTGTGGATGATGGAGACTTACCCCCTATGTATGACACGAGGGGCCAGGTATGCAGTCATGCTCTTATGTAATGATGCCATGGGCACATTGGCCCTTGAGAGTCTCCCAGACTCAACCTCCGAGTGTCTCAAATGACAAACTATACAGTGCCCACAGAGCTCCCCATGCCTCAGCCTCAGCTCTGGTATTCTTCCAAGCCCTAAAATGAGTATTTCCAGGTAATTTCTACTTCTCACTGATGTTCTGACCTGAGGACAGATCTTCCCAGAAACAAAGATCTCCCTCCTAAGGAGTTAAGATGACACTTGGTGGAAAACGTCTGGAATGAGTAGGGCCAGAGGCCAAGTCCTTGCTTGCCATGAACTAGCTCTGCAACCTCTGGCCAAAATCGTTACGATGCACTGAGAGTCCGCTCTGCCGGGTGCTGTGGGAGATCCCCTACACCAGTGGTTCTCAAATTTTAGGAGCATCGGAGTCACTTGAAGTGGAGGGCTTATTAGCACAGAGATTACTGGGCCTCATCCCCAGAGTTTAACACTGAGCAGGGCCCAAGAATTTCATTTCCAACATGTTCCCAGGTAATACTGAAGCCACTACCCTAACTACATTATCTCATGCAAATGAAGGGCCTTAAACATTACCTTAAACTGACTAAGGGCTGGAGAAACGGACTGACTTGGCACATCCTTTAACCATCTCTGTCTCATTATGTATCAGGAGTAATAAAATACCTTCTTCTCTTGCAAGAACTAAAGGATGTAACGACGGTGAAAGTGACATTCCAGACACTGGTAAGGTTTGCTGTTCTGTGTATACCTGCCCCCCCTCCCCCCAGAAGGGCAGGGACAGGAGCCCTCCCCCATCATGGAGAACAGCGAAAGGCCTTTTTCTTGGAATGTGAACCATTTCCAGATGCCAGGCCTTTGCTTGTTGGTTTTTGCTGGTGATCGGTGAGGATGAGCTGATTCAGATGTAGCCGGCGTGGTTACTGCTGTCACCAGGAATCCTCAGCAAAGCGACAGACGTGCACTGCTGGTGACTCTGCAGACGTACCAGGTTTTGTGGTTTGGGGCTTCTCGCACCTACTCTAGGTGCTGCGTGGCTGAGCTGGGGACCAGGGGGCGTGCAGAAGAAGGAGAGGAAACACCAGCTGTCTAGCAACGGGGCCCAGAGAGCAGGCTTGCTTCAGCTTCCCCCAGCTGAGCACATGCCAACCCGAGCTGTGTGATGTGGGCACGACAGGGGCCCTTACGTCAGACATGCTGGGTTTGGATCTTGGAGTTATTAATACTACTCTCAAGCTGCGGGCAGCCCATCCCCTCTGTGCATCTCGGTCTCTTCATCTGTAGTATGGGGAGAATGATACTGACGTCTGTTGGGTTATTCTTGGGGGTTTGATAAGCTAGTATGTGTGAAGAGCAGAGCTTGATGCCCACCGGAGTGTCTCTTGGAAATTGAGATGGTTCGAAAACTTCTAAAGCAGAGTAAAAGGGTAAAAACAGCCAGGATACTTCTGGTGAAGATAAATATAAAAACACAAAAACCACAGAGGGGGGATTTATGTTGCCAGATACCACGGCTTGTTATGAGTCGTAAGTTACTGCAGCAGTAGACAGATTGACCAAAGTAATGAAACTCGAAAGTCCTTCTGGACTTCTGAACCACATGTGTGTGACGCTATGGCAGGTGACAGGCTTTCTATGTCCGTTATCTGCTTTAAAGAAAATATCAGAAAAATACTAAAAAGAGCTACTTAAATTTTAACACCTATAAAGTTTCACGTTTCTGCTTTCTTCCAGTGGCCAAACCATATGCTGCCTTGCCTTATAATCTAGCAAGGCTAAAAGCATCGTGTTTTCAGTGCTTGCTGTTTAAACTATTTTATTTTGGGAGAAGAGGGAAAGAGGTAAAGTGTGGGAGTGACATAGAGGTCACCTCTTCACAAATATTTCCATTTATCCTGAATCTTAATATCTGAGATAATCACGGTGCAGTGTCATTGGTGGCAGGAACTTACAAAGGAGGAAATATCAAACTCTTCCTGGATGGGCCCAACCCAGGTGATCTATCTTGGACCAAATTTATGCTTTTTATTTTATCCTAGGCCTATAGATGGACACCTGCATGGAGAATTGGTTTTCGTTCTAAACTAGACATATATACATTGGGGGAAAAAAAACCCTGATATTTACTGCCTTTGGGTGTGCCAAAGAAAAGCAAGAATGTTTGAGAAGTTTTTTTTGACATAATGTTTGTTAAGTTGTCAATGTTCATAACTTATGTGCTGAATATGTGGCAATACAGTCATGGAATTTTGTCGTTTTCTGACCCATTGTGCCAGTGTGGATACGATTGCCACTCTGCAGTTGGAAACTTGTCTTTATCTAACTAATTATTAACTAAGGTTTGGAGAAAAATGAATTTGTATCTTTTATTAATTACATAAGGGTCCGTTTCACATCCTTATTAGCCAAGCAGAATGAGTGGATCAAATTGTGGAGAACTGGTATGCTTTTGTAAAAATACTTAAAGGTATCATTATGGAGAGCGTGACAGTCTCTAAAAGCTTGTTTTTAACAGTGACGAAAATCATGATCAGAATTTGCGTCTGTTTACTATAATTCATGAATTAAAACCGAAATACCTTCAGGGGACCAAGGGGGGTTGGCTAGGACAGGCAGTGAGTTAATTTGCTCTAGTTTATCGGTCGATAGGTGGCAAACAGTATTTACATACAGGTGCGATTACCCATAAAATTACAGGCAATTTTCCAATTTATCAAGAAAGGCTAGAGATTTTTATATAATTTAATATTGAAATTTTGGTAATTAAATGTTTTAAATAAAAGTCTGTAGCTGCAACAATATGTGGTAGACTGGGTAGTAGAGTACTGGTTTTGCATCTTCTGATGTCATTTAATTACTTTCCTCTTCCTTTGTAACTTGTTTGGGGTTTGATTTTAAGCAAACACCTTTCCAGTTTTTACTAATCTCATACGGGCAGTAACTTTTTAAAAGCATCCATGAAAGAATTCTAATTGATTTGAATTTGAAACAAAACTAGGTTACTCTGAAGGCCATCTGCCAAGTAGAAGACCAGCAAGAAAAAACTGGTCCCTGGGAAGAGGTATAGACCGTAGGTTGCACAGTTTCAGGGCAGAGATTTTGTCCACAGGGATAACTGTACAACCTGCTGCCTTTCTTAGGGCCTTATTATTACACAGTGACCCGTTTCCTTGCTCCTTTGCTTTGGTTTAAGCAGAGTTCTTTCTGCATGTTTTCTCATAAATGAAAACATTACAGGAATACCAAAGACAGCAATGTTTTGCACTGGTGATTTATAAGCAATAGCCTGGTGCCAGCATCGATTACTGAAAGTCAACTAATGAGAATTTGAGACTTCTGAAGTATATGCCTAATTGCTTATGTGTCTTCAGAGACACTGGAAGGTTGACTCCAAATATATATATTTGGAAAATATACTTTTGTTTTCGTCTGGTATTTTTGCTTACGTTTCCCTTTCTGCCATCTAGAGACTGTCAGCTATTCATCCTCTCTGTAATCTCTACGTTATGCCTGAAAGAAAACACTTAACGAAACTATTGAAATCTTTTGCTGTTTCCTACACTGTATTTGTAAATACTTATCTTGCTATGTTTCTGGGTTTCTTTGTCTTCTGGACTTAAAATCTGGGGCGGTTCTAAGGGTGACATTGCAGGGTGTGAGAATGGATCATTACACGGAGTTACTCATTATGGTATGTAACCCTATGATTGAGTCTGTATCTAGATGTGTACAAGGGTTTGAAGGTCAATAAAAATGAAAATGATTGTCAGAATGTGGAGTTACTATAAGTTGTTAAATTTATACATCATTTCAATTAAAATATTATATGCTTTAAAAAGCACGTATTTGAAAATAAGTAATGAAAGGGAGACGATATTGCAATACACAAACTAACGGGGTTAGTATGAAGATATATCAAGAGCTCCTTCATATCTGTGGGCGGCTGCGTTCTTGTTTAAAAAGATTTAGAATATATTTCTGACACCATTGACTTGAGTCTTGGCCGTGTAACTCCCTTCAGACAATAGAATGCTAGCAGATATGACATGTGCCCTATCCTCGCAGAAGCTTTAAAAGCATTGCAAGTTTCTGCTCAACCTCTTTCTCTTTTTTTTTCTTTTGAGACAGGGTCTCACTCTATCGCTAGGCTAATGTGCAGTGGTGTCATGATAGCTCACAGCAACCTCAAACTCCTGGGCTCAAGTGATCCTTCTGCCTCAGCTTCCCAAATAGCTGGGACTACAGGCATGTGCCACCATGCCTGGCTAATTTTTCTATTTTTGGTAGAGATAGGGTCTTGCTATGTTGCCTAGGCTTGTCTTGAACCCTTGGCCTCAAGCAATCCTCCCACCTTAGCCTCCCAAAGTGCTAGGCTTACAGGCATGAGCCACCGCATCTGGCCCATCCTTTCTCTTGGACCCTTTACCAAGAGAATGCCATGTCCTGAGCAAGAGCACAGGGACGTGTCATTCTGGGCACAGCAGCTGGGAAGACACATGACAAAGACCTGACCTGACCCACAGCTTGGAGCAGAGATGCAGTTGGCCTGTAGGCTTGAGAACAAAAAAAAAATGTTTCTTGTGATAAGCCACTGATATTTTGGGGGTGCTCATTACTGAAGCAAAAGCTGACCAATACGGAATACCTAGGATACCTGGAAGTGGGATATTGTTCTAATCAAAGGATGAAATGTATGGTTTTGGCTTTGGGGCTGAGCAGCAGACGGCAGGGAAATTTTTATATGGGGCTGGAAAAATGGCAACCTACGTAATGCAATAGTGAAACATTTGGTAACGCTGTCACATATGATAAGTTGGAAGGCAGAAATAAACCTACTGACTTTGTGGCTTTGGGAGAAGAGGTTTTGAGACAGCATGTGGTTAGTGTGAGGTAGTTGTTATTAGCTGTATTTCATAAGGTACCACAAGAAAGAGAATGAGATCAGCAAAGGACAGGCTCATTTGCAAGTGGAACTGAAAGGGAACATAGAAAACCTAGAAATTCTAGGGCTTACAGGGTTGAAAGATGCAATCGTCTTTCATCTCCAACCTCTGTAGTGTGAAAATACTCTCAAAATAGGACATAGCTTTAAGGCACAGATCAAAACAAAGACAAGAGCATTAACACTCAGCCTGGAGGCCAAGACCAAATCCAGGACATGACTGTCACTGCCTTTGTTAAGAGCTCTGATAAGAATGAGGTGCTCCAAAGGGAATCCTGTGAGTTGGACAAAACGAATCATGGAAAAGGTCTCCTAAACCCTGACAGTGTCAAAGTACTTGAAATTGCATCTAGAGAGAGCAAGGCATGTCTCAAAATGAATTGCAGGTTTGGCTTCTGACGCTTTGAAAAGAGTTTTTGAGAGAGTTCCATGGCTGAAAGTACTGCCAGTCTAGATTAAATACGACTGATTTTTCAGACCATAAAATGACCTGGAGCCCCAACATTCTACAGGCAGGAAGCAGGCTGATGATATCGATAAGAAAAACACAAATATTCAAAAGAAAAGCAGAAAAAAGATTAGGAATAGACATTTCACAGAAGAGAAAACACTTATGGCTGATAGAACTTTGTCTCAACAGGGAATATTCTGACCCAGCAATTCCACTTTTTCATATACACATAACAGAAGTCTTACGTATGGAAGAATGTTTATATGGAAGGATGTTCAGCACTGTTTACAATGGCAAAACTCTAGAAAAGACTCCCATCAAAAGAGAATGGATGAATGAACAATAGACTATTTATCCAGTGGAATATTATACAGCATGTAAAACAAAGGAACTGCCCGTGATACTCAATTACACATGCACTAGATAGTAACAAAATACTATTCAGCAAAAAAGTCAGTCTCTGTGATTATAAACAGCATGATACGCTTTCTATAAAGCAAAAATAACTAAAGGAAAATCCATATACATTTGGAAACACATATTGACTAAATTTATAGAAAGCAGAAAGCAGGAGAATTGGGGATATTGGTTACCTTGGGTTGGGGGAATCAGGGAAAATAGTATAGTGTGCACATATGATTAGATGTGGGTTATTGCAAGGTCCTGGCTTTGGTTTTAAGTAGTGGGTCACATGGGTTTACAGCATTATTTAAAATAACTAAAGCTTTTTTCTGAAAAAATAGATTGTTTTGATTGTTTTTTAAAATTATAGAATATGAGAGCTGAGAGGGTCCTTAGAAGTTGGTTATTTCTACTCCCTTATTTTCAAAATGAGGATATTGAGGCCAGGACTGGGAGAGCAGCCGACCCATCTTGCATAATACATGAGGGGCACAGCGCACCCTGGAGACCAGAGATATTAAACTTGCTCCTCTTGTAATCCTCGTATCTCAGTCCCGGCACACTCAAGCCAAGCCTGCATCCTCCCCTCACCTCGCCCCCCCATTCCACCCACCAGTCAGTCCTGCTCCCCCTTTGTGACATACCTGGCTCTAGCCACTTTGCACTGCCCCTGTGCCAGCTGGAGACCCCGCCACTGCCACCCGGACTCCTGCCATTGCCTCCTGACTGGCTCTTGTACCTTCTCTCTTGTTCTGAGAGAGAAATCCTACTAAAAAAAAAAAAGAAGTCAGTCCCTATCCCTGACTACGTTTCACAACTGGCTTTATAATACACAGAGAATAAAATTCAAGCTCCTCACCATGGCCTTGCAGGCTTCACATGAGCGGGTCACCACCTTCCTCTCAGATGTCATTTCCTGCCATGATCCCACCACAGGTCTCTTTCTTCCTGGGACACTCCAGGCTGGCCCCTGCATGGGCAGACCTTCCATTTCAGTGCACATCGACCGACTTCAGCCATGAGCAGGACAGGCCAGAAATGTCAGGGAGCATCCATCCCTGGTCCACGGCAGACAGGAACTGGGACATAAATACCCCAGCCCCCTCGCTTCTGGCTGGGAGAACTCACGCGTGTACGCCAGGCTGTTTCACACAGCGTTCCTGGGGGATGCTGCCCCACCATGGGGCTGGCTTGATAACACATCCTTCATTAAGACTTCCCTTCCCTATTTTCCTCTCCCACTTTCGTACTAATTTTTCCTGCACCTCCCAAATTGACTACTTGTACTTAAATCTTTGTCTTGTGCAGGGGGTAGCATAAGCTAAGACACATTAGGCCGTGTGTTTGCTATTCCCTCTGCCTAGAATATTCAACTCCTTCCTCTTCACATATTGTCATTCAAGTCTCAGCTCAAATGCAAACTCTTTAATCCCCCTCTAGTCGTATCCTTTTGTTATGTTTCTTTCATTGACTTATCCTATTTGAAATTATCTTGTTTATACATTCACTTGCTTGAAAATGATGTCTTTCCCGCAAAGTGTTAACTCTACAAGAACGAGTGCCTTGTGGGTCTTGATTCCCAGCACATAGCAGAGTGCCCAGCACAGAGTAGGAATCCTTTAAACATTTGTTGACTTAATTAATGAGTATTTCTTGCTGGGAGGGATGTCAAATACTGCATCAGGGGTAAGATTTACTGTAGCTGATTGAATATATGCATTTCTAATTGGCACAGCAATTGCCAGTGTGTAAATGGATACTGCTTTTGTGTTTTTGAGTGGTTGATTCTCTTTAATGGGTTTAATCTGCTTCCCTGTATTTTAAAGTGCTCACAATTGCTCTGCTAATTACAAATCCCGATAAACTCTCCATTAAACCGTATCTTCTAAGTACCTTCAACCCGATAATACCGTTAGAAGGAATTATAGATGGCTGAAAGTAAAAGAACCCCATTTATTTAATAACAGTCTTAAATTCGTCTTCCCTTTCTGTTGATGGACCTGAATGAGTAAAGCCAGATTGCACTTACGTGGTTTCTTGTTTACATAGGGGACACGCTGGCGGAGGCTTGCCCAGGGAAACACTGATGGAAATGCTACACAGGAATGCTCCAAATGCAGTCCTTTGGAGGGGACTCGTCTTGTTACATGGCCTTGACCCATCTCCTGTTCACCTGGCAGGCACCTGCTTCAACAGTCTTTTGGACCGGCAGTCTTTTGGACGTGCAGGGCTGCGGTTGGGGAGAGAAGACTATATATCCACAGAGTCATGTCAAGTCTGATGGATTCTCTAGTGGGAGACTTCAGACCCACTGAAGAAAGAGAAGACACAGTGAGTCATCACTGGCTACCTTCTAAGCCCTCAGCTTGGGCCCAGTACTTTGCCTGGGGCATGTGGGTAGAGGCCTGTGTGTGTGTGTGTGTGTGTGCATGTGTTGTTACTTTCTAAGAGCCTTGACTTCTTCATTTGTAAAGTACATTTGTAGTAACTATTCCACACCTTGTTGTGAGGCTCAAAGTTGCAAATGAGTATAAGAAACTGAGGGAGCCACAAGTCACTGTGAACATAGGACTATTGCTATTACTGGCAGCCACCGCTTTCTCCTTGTCTGACATTGTACGTGACGCTGTGGTGTCGTTGTAACTATTATGCCCCATGAAATGACCCGAATATTTTGGAAGAATGCAAAGCTCTATTCTCATAGTGTTGGGATGACACCGTGTGGAAAAGGCAGGGTTTTTCAGATGCCTGGGAGACTGTGCAGATGTGGAGAAGGCCTGAGGGGGCTGGGATGGCCTAAGGCGGGGCCTGGCCTGGGGAGTGTGAGGGCTCAGGAGGGAATGTGTGCGCATTGGGTGTCATTGCATGCATGTGACGGCATGTGTTAGTGTGAGGGTGAAGGCTGAGGGCTTTATTCAGCTCTGTTTGTTAAAACATGGGGAGATAAGGTCAAAGTCTCAGGTTCTGTTTATACGTGGGCAGCTCCTTAGCTCACCGAGATGTTCATTCAGCATCAGCCGGTGCTTATCACACCACACTCGGCATCGTGTTAGGCAAGGAGCTCAGGGTCTAGCCAAGAAGGTGGGCTTGGTGGGCATGGGACAAATAAATTACACTATAAGAAAGTACGGATAACTGCAGAGACAGGGGCAAAGTGCCTGCACCCACAGTGGAGGGAGGCTTGGGAGGAAGTGGAGAAGGCCTCACAGAGGAGATCTGGAGCAAAGTGTTGTCAGAAGAGTCGAAAGAAGCCCATCAGGTGACGAGTTTACTCCCTGTAGGGGGAGAGCAGGGACAAAGCCCAGGGTGCAACTGGCAGGAGGGTGTGAAGTTCAGTCTTGCAGGATAAGATAAGAGGTTTGGGCAGCACCCAGGAGCCGGCTCTGCCTAGACCGTGCAGAGGACTGGTTCCGAGCGTGGTGTCTAGAGGCCGACAGCTTGTGTTTGAATCCCGCTCCGCGATGACTAGCTAAGTAACCTTAACCAGCTTCTCTGCGCCTCAGTTTTCTCATCTACAAAACGGGGAATGATGATTATATCTACTTCCGGGGCTACTGGGAGGATTTGGCAGGTTGACATGTGTGAGTTGCTTAGAGAGGAGCCTAGCACACAGGCAGCAGTCAATACATGGTGGCTATTAGCTACTGTCACTCCCTGGAGGGCGAAGAACTTCGAGATCGAGGAATGGACAGAGGACGAGGAGCCTCTCACCGAGTCTCAGAGCAACAGCCACAGAGGTTGGAGGAAAACCTGGAGGGTCACATGTCATGGAAGCCACAGCAAGGGGATGGTCCAAGAAGGAAGGGCCAACAGATGAAGGGTGCTGAGAGGTCAGGCTAGAGGGCAGCCCGGGGCACGTTAACATGCAGGTCAATGGTGACTTTGGCCATTGCAGTTTTGGTGACATGGAAGGGGCAGGGGCCAGTTTTTCAGTGTGTTGGAGGGAGTTCTTTGGCTGGGAGGGGAGGCCGGCAGGAGGCAGGAGTGGTAAGGGGATGGTCATGTTGATAGCTTTCTGCTCGGCCAGACACCCCTTCCATCCCGCTGTTGTCTCTGTTGAGGTTCACGACCTCTGGGCAGCTAAACGGGAAAAGATCAGAATGCATAACTTACGGATAAGGACACTGATGCAGACTGAGATCAAGGATGGCAGAGCCGGGACAAAAGCCAGGCTGCCCATTTCCTGTCCTTTCCCCGCTGCGGTTACGACTGTACGAGGGGCCAGGCAAGGGGTGCGGGGTGCTCAGAGCCATGTGCCTGCTTTGTCACACCTGGACTTCAGAGCACCCCCGTGGAGGTGGATGGAGGAGGTGGCAGAGGAGAGTGCCGACAGAGCCCTCTAATCGAGGCCCTCGTGTACGCCAGGCACGGACTGGGCACTCAACGCGCTCCATTGCCCAATCGCACCACGTCTGGGTGGCTGAGATCAGTCCTAGTGAAAGCATGGGTGGGATGGAATCCAGGTGGGCAGAGTGAACACTGTCGCACTGGTCATGGCCGCCCCTCTCCACAGTCCTGCTCCACCGTCTTCGCTCCGGCTGGCAGCAGCTCTGGCCTTTGGCTCTGCTGGAGGTGTGGGGGGAGGAACTGGGGGTGAGGGGCTCGAAGGCTGATGCACCACTTGGAGCAGCATCTGTGGGAAGCGAAATGCATCCCTCGGCCTCAGTTAGGAAAGGCCTTTATGTCAAGGACTTTAATAGGCTGATAACATCATAATGGTGGGATTTTGGAAAGTCACCTTCTGGGCCAGGACAGAGGGGACACAGAGAGGGCTGTGGGAGACTCCAGGGAGTAACCCGATGGATGGATGCCCACCCAGTAGGAAGCGCGAACATGGCAGGGAGACTTCAAAGCATCTGACCTGTGCCGTCCTAAAATTCTTGATTTTTGAACAAGGCACTGGAGCCTGGAAATCACGTAACCCGTCCTGGTCAGCGGCACGGGGTGGGTGGGCCCCGCGGACTGCAGGGTCTAACTACATTCCTGACTTCTGGTGCTCGCCTTGTGAACTTGGCTCCTGAAACCCCTGCGTCCGAGGAAACCAGGCCAGCCAGAGTTGAGAAACAAGACCCAGCCGACTTAGAATCAGCTCTTAAGAGCAGCTGCCTAGATGCCTCAGGCAAACCAAGCAGGGAAGGAGGAAGACACAGAGCACAGAAGTCACAATATCCGAGCCGGGCTCTGTGCTAGAAGCTTCTAGCACAGTTTTGTATTTAGTCCTTACAGCATTCCTGAGACAGAGGCATTGTTAACCCAGTTTTACAGAAGATGATTCAGAGGCTCGGGTAGGTGATCAGACTGACCAGGTACCAGTGAGTGGCAGCCTGGATTACAGGTGGGTGCCTGGCTGGCAAGCCCAGGTTCTGTGTTCTCTATCGGAGGACAGGTGAGGGCCAGGAGGTCGGGTGTCGAGCTTTGGGTGGGCCAGTGTGTCTGAGGCCTGGCTTCATTGTGGAAGGGTGAGGAGGATGGTCTGTGGTCCGTTCAGTTCACTGCACAGGCCAGGAGGCCTGACCTGGCAACAGGGCCTTCTCCCAGGTGGGCCAGGCCTGCGGGACCCTGCCCCATGGGCTCCCAGGGCTGTGGGCACAGGATGCACAGGGAAACTGCTGTGGGCTGTGGAGTGTCCCAGGCCGTCCCACCTGCCACCCTAGAGAAGGAAGGGCTATTCAGGGGACTTTCCCAGAGCCTGTGGGTGTGTCACTTCAGTAATGGGTGGCTTTGGTGGTTTTAGTGGGCATAGTATGGAGTCACTGCTGTCACTTCCTGTGCTTGCATCCTTGCTCTGTGGGCTGGAAATGCTGGCCCTTTCCCCCACCGTCCTGTGCAAAGGTGGACACTGTGCCCAGCCTGCAGGGGCTGTGGGGTCCTGCAGGCTTCACGTCCTGGGCTCCAGGCACCTGTCCACAGCCGGCAAATCACAGGAGGAAGAGCCCGGCCTGGGGGTTAAGAGGTGAGGCTGTCTCCAGGGCTCTGTCACCAAGTTCCCATGTGACCACTCACTTTTTCTGCTCAGCCTCGGGCTCCTTATCTGTAATGTGACCGAGTCCACCCCAGTTCTTCCTAAAGGCTCTTTGTGCTCTATGGGGTCGGGGCCACAAGGGAGAAGGACCAAAGGGCTGGTGTGCTCCTGGGCGCCAGGCTGTGTAGGGCACACGCCTGACCCACAGGGACCCCTTGAATACTCACAGGGCCTTTGCAAGGTGAATATCTTTCGATACAGCATCGAACAGCTCAAGCACCACAATACTGAGTCCACAGAACATTCCAGGCTATGTCTTGCCTACCAGGCTTCCTCGAGCTTCTGTGTTCCTCCATGCTTGCTAAGCTTCAGATGCATGCACTGGAAATGTTCTTCCCAGGGCGGGCGAGTGATCTGAACTCTTCAAGGGCCAGAATCAGTCCCAGTAGGCACCTTGGTGCTCATCAGAGAGGGAACAGACATTTATGGTGACCTCCCTGGAAGGCCCCCTCAGCACGACCCTTGTTAACAGGCCCGATCCAACTGCCAGTCCCCCCAGGGACAGACAAGTGTGGTGCTTTCAGTGTGGCTGGTGGGCGGGGATCTGCCGTCACTTGGAGATCCCCAGAATCATTTAATGCCAAGCCAGAGAGGGTCCTAGTGGCCGTCCAGGCTAGGGGCTTTTGATGGAGTGGGGAAGTGGTGGGACCGGATTGTTGGAGGGGGCTTTTCAAGACATCCCAGCAGCCCTGGATCAGAATACAGAGGCGTAGACTGGGTTTCTAGCATGTGCCCTTTGACCAAAGCTTCCCAAATGGTTCTCATAGGATTCCTGTTTCCAGGGCAGGAGTTGCTGATTTAGGCCAACCTTCCCACTTTTTAGGTGAGAAAATTGAGGCCCAGAGAGAGGAGGTGGCCTGCCCCAGGTCCCACAGCAAATGAGCGGCAGAGCCAGAGACCCTGTATTCTGATTGTCACATGTCCCATCTGCTCCAGAACCCCAGCCCTCCTCACCTCTTGCCGGAGCACCTTCCGTGGCCTCGCAAACCCGACTGCCTGCTATCACTCTGTCCTGGCCTTAGCGCAAGCCCTCACCCAAACCAGGGGGCTGGCAGCCCTCTGTCCCCAGCCAAAGGCCAGTGAAGGGCCTTTGTGGCCAACAGGGCCAGCACCAAGGACGTGAACAGGATCTCGTGCAACCAGAGCACCCAGTCCTTCTCCCCTTCATTTCCAACCACTCCCCGGGTCCTGCCTCCTGCCCCCCACCCTCCGGGGACACCAGCCTGCACACTTCCGTGCTATGATGTCACTGCTCCTGTTTTCCTCCAAAAATATGTCAGGCACTGTTTTAAGCACTTTGCACTTAATTGCTACAAACGTGTAATCATATGCTATTATCATCCCTATTTAGAGGTGCGGCTCAGGGGTTGAGCAGCTCAAAGAGGTCACACAAAGAGGGGTTCAGAGCAGCTGAGCGGGAGGCCGGGATTCGGGTTCCAGAGTCCGTGCTCATAACCACTGCACACCACACCAGGCCCCTCCCTTCTCCCTTCCTGACAAATCCCACCTTCTTCCTCCCAGGCCCAGTGGAAAGATGTTTGCTAAGTGATGGAATGAATGCATGCACACATGAAAGAATGTATCCTCTAGCCGTGACCTGCCTCTGGGATCCCGCCTATAGAATGGTGCCCATCAGCAAACAGACGCTGCAAACAGACTCTGGCAGGACAGCGCGGTATAAACAAACTCAGGGTTCGGGCCAGAGTGCGTCTTCCCGGTTCTGTCCCCGGCAACCTGTGTGGCTTCTGTCCGTTCACTAACCTCCAGGGCCACCATTTTTCATCTGAAATGTGGGTTCAACCGCAGTGATGATAAAACCTCTCCTTCCTCTCTTTTCCAGCCAACAGTCACCGCACACCCGCGAGGCGTTGGCCACTGCGGCACAAAATGCTGACCACGGCTGAGGGAGTCCTGCCCTCTGCGACCTTCTGGACAGGGAGGAGCGTGGACCGCCAGGAAATGACACTCGCGCGTGGTGCCTGCTGTGAGGGCTCCGTGTGGGACAGCCGCGGGAAGTTAGCCATGTGAAGCGGGAAAGGGCGCTCCAGGCACAAGGGGCAGAGGAGTCCCGGTGCACGTGCAGGACAGTGAGCAGGGCTGGTGGCTGCAGCCCCGCCGGCTATGCGGGGCTTTCTGAGCCCGGCCAAGACAGTGGAACTTCACCCTGAGCACAAAGGGCCCAGCAGCACCCGGAAAACCTGGGTGGCCGTCACTGCCGCGACAGCCCGTAGGTGCCCCTCAGTCTGCCTGCTGCTACGAGGGACGCTCGATGCCTCCTTCACATTGCTGTCAAGAGGCAGATGGCAGAGGCCTCCTACACAGAACAAAAGGGCTGAATGTCAGAAAAGAAAAACAGGGGAAAAGAGAACAAAGGCAGAGCGCAAGAGAAAGGGCTTTGAATTCCGAGGTGTCTGGGGATCGGGGGTCCTTGCGGTGGACAGGACTTGTGCTTGCAGGAGGCAGCGGGTCTGGTGCAGACTCGAGGACCAGAGAGGATGCTGTGCCCACCTGGGCAATGACACGAACGTGGCCTGGGTGTCAGGCAGCACCAGGTTAGAAAGGAAGAGACCAGGAAGGGCGCCCCGGGTGGGGGAGATGGCAGCACTGCTGGGGCCCCGTGCTGACCCTCAGAGGGCAGCACAGTTTTGCTGAGCATCTGCTGTGTGTCAGGCCCTATGGCAAGTACTTCTGTAGACTCTGCAGCTCACAGGACACCGCTTATCACGATGCCCAGTGCCTGCCTCCCATGTAAGCTGTGAGCCCCGTGAGGGCAGGGCCTGTGTCTGGACCCCTGAGGCATCCCGAGGACCTGGTACACATTAGGTGCTCCATGACAGTTTTGAGTGATCCAATCTTCCTTCTTTCTTCCTTTTTATTTTTTTAGAGTCTCGTTCTGTTGCCCAGGCTGGAGTGCCGTGCCATCAGCCTAGCTCACTGCCACCTCAAACTCCTGGGTTCAAGCGATCCTCCTGCCTCAGCTTCCCAAGTAGCTGGGGCTACAGGCACATATCACGATGCCCGGCTGATTTTTTTTTTACTTTTTGTAGAGATGAGGTCTCGCTATGTTGCCCAGGCTTAACCAACTTTCTTTGCCTTTCCTCTCCCCTCCTTCCCTCTTAAATCTCACGCAATCCTTCAAATAACTGCAAATTAGGCTAAGGTTTGGGGAGTTAATCTTGATAACTGGGGAGAGTTGGACCATGTCCAGTTGGCAGCGGAGCTTACAATGAGGGAACAGAGGCTCAGAAAGCCTATGTGACTTGCCCAAGACCGGATGGTGGAGCTGAGCTCTGACCAGCCTGTCTGGCCACCACGCTCCTCCTCAGCAGCCTGCTTCCTCCGAAGGGAGGAGACTGGACCCCAGAGATGGACACAGCCAGGCCAGTGTTTCTGTGGCTGTGTGACGCTGACAAGGACTTCTCATTGACGCTGGGTTCCTGGGCCCGCGTGCGTAAGGGTCGGTCTGAACTGAAACTGGAAGGCAAGCAGGCAGGGCCGGCTCCAGCCCACTCAGGCCAGCAGGGGGGACACCCATGGTCACCACTGGACACCACCAGAGGAGATGATTTTAAGAGGACTCCACACTGGCTGAACTCTCTCCGGTCTCTACCTGTCCTCAGTAAATTGGTACCTATTTCATAAAAGATGACAATGACTAATAAGGAAACCTGTCTACAGGCGCTTCTGCTTTTCCAACTTCTAACCCAGACGAGGTTTGTTCATAGGACTAACTGGTCCAGTGTTTATCCCAAGAGCATTTCTTATCCATCAGTCCTTCCTATGCCATTCAGGTCCAGCTCATGCAATCCCATAACCGTTTTATTGAGTTGTTACTTGGTCCCAGCCTTTGTGCTAGGGCCTGGAGAAGAAGTCAGTGCCTTTCACAGCCACGTTGGGGTGGGGGAGATGCCCACGTGGAACATTCGGTTCCTGTGTGATAAGAACCTGCAGCCAGTTCCTTCCAGGTGCCGCGGGAGTCTGGAGAAGGGAAAGCGTGACTCAGCCTCGCTCTCCCTCTTTTCCTCGGCTGAGCTGGCTGTTGCTGCAGCGAGGGGGCAGCGAGGGGGCAGAGGGGAAGTGTGTGTCGGAGGGACAGTTCTGTTCTCCTCTTGAGTGGGCTGGGCAGCAGCCCCAGGGGAAGGGGAAGGACAAAGAATTTCCTATGTGGCCACATTGTTCCTCTCCACTTCCTGAGTCGAAAGGACTTACGGTTTCACTGGGCTGAGAGGCACCCCCTCGCTGTCCTGAGACCTCATGGCCCAAATGTACGCATCTCCAGGGACAGAGAGAATAGGAGACTCGAAACAGTGGTTTGTGATTTCAGCGACTCCAACTACTTTTTGGGAGGCAGGAAGCCGTGGAGGGATGAAGGTGCTTGAGCATCCTTGAGCAAAGCAGTAGTCAGCTGTGGGCTGTGTGAGATGTGTTCTCAGAGGCAGCTGCACGTGGAGGGCAGATGTCCAGGGTTCGAGTCTCACCATCCCATCTCCGCAGCTAAGGTCTTCATGACCTTGGGTAAGTTAATTTCCTCTCATTTCCCCATCGTATTTTTTTAAATAAATTCACATGTGAAAGCATCATTTTCCCATTGTAATATGAAGACACTCTATTAAATACACGATTTTTATCTTCTAATGCCTGAGAGTTACCTGCAGATCTTTTTCTAACACTTACAGGCATGTGTGTTTTGATTCTGATTCTGAAATAGGGCCAAGACATCCACATTTTTGCAGAAGCTCTCCCAGAAAACTTTAAGAGCCACTTTTGCAGATGGTCTTTGAACTTCGACAGGCCGGATTCCCACGCAGGTGTTAGTTTGGAGGGTGAACTCAACCGGGGGGTTGCAGGAATATAAGACTTTCGTATGGCGATCCAGGCACGGTGGGGCGTGCCTCAAAGGATGCTGAGATCCTGTCTGCTGGTTGTGGCGGAAGGGTCTTTATGGAGACAGCGGCATTTGAAATGGGTAAGATGTTGACACACAGAAGGAGATGGCAGTGCAGGTGGAGGTTACAGAAGGAGCAAAAGCCTGCAGGTAGGACAGCATGTGGCAGGAGGAAATTGCAAATACAGGAACCCACTGACACATGACATGAAGAGACGTAAGCGTCCAGGTGAGCAGCTTGTACTTCATCCCATTGGCCATGGGGAGCCACTGCAGGCTTTTGAGCTAGAGAGCGCACGATCAAAGTAGATCAGCCCAGCAGGCCCTCTGTGGTTATATAATGCACACGGGTCTCATGATTTCCATGTCTTCATGACCCGGCCCTCTGTAGCTGTCCAGCCACATCTCTCTGCAGCCACGCCCTCTCTCCTGTCCCTCTCCCTGCACCCGACACTCCAGATTTACCTGTCGACTCCTCAGGATGCTCCTGTGTGCCTCGTCGTCCTTACACACTCCCTGTCCCCACATAGCATGCTCCCCTCCCCACTTCAGCCCGCAGGAGACCCCTGCTTAACAAACATACTCCTGAGAGGGCTCTCGGATGCTGCTGGAAGGCTCCCAGCCAGCCCGCCTCTGTGTCCTCAATACAGCGCATCTCCCCCTGTCCTCACACTGGATGGCCTTCCTCGTTTATCTGTGAGCCGAAGGGAAGTGGCTGGAGGTCAGGAAGTGCATCTCATTACTAACCGCCTTCCCTGGGGCTAACTGAGGACCTAGAACAGAGGAAGCTATTGAGGAATGTTGAGGATCGAAAAAATAGAAACGGCAAATATCTGGGCCAGGTGCTTGACACGGGATCTTATTTAATTCTTACCACGCGCCCTCGAGACATGCGTGAAGGTTTCCCTTTGGAGTGGACATGCATGTGCGCAGGCTTGCGCAATCACCGGCTTGCAGAACCGGGATTCAAACATCCAGACCCAAGCCCTTCTGCCTTGTCACGTCCAAGGGGCAGTGGCTACATGCTTGGATGGAGCAGCATGGGGTCAGACAAGCCCCACACAGGCCTCTTCCTCTCACTCACCTTTCTTTACTTCTCCCCCAGCCAGGACAGTCCCCACTCACTCTCTCAAGATCCTTATCTGCTCCTGAGCTCGGTGAAGTTCCCAGCACCACCCAGCCAGCACTCGAGCACGACTGCGAACACCACCGTCGTGGAGAGGTGTGGAAAGGAGTTTTCCATGTGGTCATTAGGCGTGAGTAGCTGTCCTTTGTCGCTGTGACTCCCACCTCCTCACCATGGCTTGGAAAACCCCAAGAGGTCTAATAAAAGCTCCCGGCACTGCCAGATGGGGCACAGGAAAGCTCTTAGTTCTACCAGACTCATCAAGGCTGCTCCAGGAGGGCCTGAGCCAGACCCCTCCACCCCGAGATGAAGCTCATCGCCACGGCCCTGGTGTGCCTGCTGTTGGCCGGGGTGTGGCCACCGCACGTGGACAGCAAGAGCAGTGAGTGTAGCAGGCGTTACTCTGCTTCTTCCCGCAAGGGTGGAAATGCAGGCGGGTGCTCTGGTGCTGGGGTGGGCTCCCCTGGACTCACGGCTCTATCTGTCCTAAACCAGAGGAATGGGGGACTCGGATGGGCTGAGGGCAAAGGGCCAGTAGGAGAGCCATGAGTCAGGGGCAAACGCAGAGAACTGAGCTTTCTCACCCAGACCATGCAGAATGATGGGGTTACCTATGAGGTTATTTCGGTCCAGCTGGGGGGCCCGAGGTCCAGAGGACAGACTGGGTCTTGCATCTACGGTGTGACAGATAACCAAGCAGAGCCCGAAGGTAGGGCCAGGGCTAAGAGTTGGCTACCCTTGGGCAAGTCACTTTGCCTTTCAAAATCTGGTTTCTCCATCAGTAAAATAGAGTGGATAACACACATTTTTGTTGTTATGAAAACTGAGCTCGAGGAAGGTAGAAACATCTGTCTAAGTTCACCCACATTCTCCCTGGTGGTTGGGAGAATACTGACCTGGTAACAGACTTGAAAGGGGGTTGTGAATGGTAAAGCTGGGGGTAGGAGCCCGGATTGGAATGCAGGCGTCCTGGGGGTGCAGTGTGGGTGGGAACGTGCAGACTGGCAGAGTGGGGTGGGGGCCTGGGGAGAGCTGAGGACCCGGGAGGAGGGGATTTGAGAGATTGAGTAGGGCAGCGGTCCCCAACCTTTTTGCCACCAGGGACTGGTTTCATGGAAGACAATTTTTCCGTGGACGGTCTGGGGGGAGGCAGGGGTGGCTCAGGTGGGGAGGTGGAGCTCAGGCAGTGATGCATGGCCCTGTTTTCCTAACAGGCCATGGACTGGTACCTGGCCACGGCCCAGGGGTTGGGACCACGGGAGTAGAGGAGCCAGCTAGTTCCTGGGGGCTCTTCCTTTGTCGTTTGGTCAGACTCCTTGAACAGTTGCTAAGCCGGCCCCAGGTCTGTAGGCCGTAGACTACGGTGTCCTGTGTGCATAAGACGGACCAGGCTCCCCGGGTGCTGGTCCCGAGCTCTTGGACTCAAATATCAGGGCAGAGCCTTGTGCTTGTGGTGGAATGTCAGAACTGGGCAAGCCTTTAGAGATCAGGGTCCAGAGAGTCTTATTTTACAGTTGGGAGGTCTGGGACCAGGGTGTGGGCTCGTCTCCACCAAGGCCATCCTGCCGATTTGTGGGCAGCTCAAGTCTGAGCCCCAGTCTTTAACTCTTTGCCTCACCCGGAACTAGGTGGCCAGTGAGATGGGGCTGTGCCGGGGCCCTCTAGATGTGGTCCCAAAGCCTGCGCCTGTCTTGGGAGGGGCTTTTTTTTTTTTTTTTTCCTTTTTTAAAGTTATGCTATGGGCGAGAAGTTGAGAAATGGCAGCGAACTGTCTTATGTGTTCTCTTCCAGTACTTGTGTCCTCCTCCAACTGCTGCTTCTCATTCGTGGAGAGAAGGATTCCCCTGAAGTCAATCCGGTGTCACAGGCAAACCAGCTCCACTTGCTCCTATGATGCTCTCATGTGAGTGCTCACCTGCTCAATCCCTCCCCTAGGCGCCAGAACCCCGCCGGCCTGGAACTACAATAGCGGACGCTAGATGGCGCTGTTCCACCAGCATAAGCTTTCTAAACTGCACCCGCAAGGCCGCCAGCGCCTGGCTGCAACCTGTACTTGGGCGCTAGGGGGAGCGCGGAGCCTCCTAGCAGGTGCTAGGGAGGACGCACCTGTGCTCCCGTAGTGACTTGTGTTTCCTGGAACTCCAAGTGGCCAAGGGTTATATCCCAGTGTTATATGCGCAGAGGAGGGAATTGCTTAACAAAAGCACCAGGCATTATCGTGTCGTGGAAGTAGCAAGGGAGTCATGGTTAGTTCCTGCCTCTGGATTTGCTAATATATAATCTTGAGTGACTTTGGACAGGTACTTCCTCTGTACCCCATTATTTGTGTACCCCTCTGTATTCCTGCCTCACAGGGTCATTATGGTCTTAACTGGTGCTTACACATACCGCTCAGTATTTTAAGGTGCTTTCGTGTATTTTATCTCTGCTGACTTTCTTGGGGCACACATTGTTGTTATCATGAAAACTGAGGTCCAGGAAGGTAGAAAGATTTGTTTAAGTTCATCCAGATGGTAAGAGGCAGAGCTGGTCTATAGGTTGGACAATAGCTAAGTTTAGGAAGTGGACAGATCAGAAAAGAAAACAGACACACACATGCACACACACACACACTCACACAGAGTCTGAAGCAATGAGCGAGGTCCCAGATGGACACAGACACAGACACGTTCCTGTTGGAGAGGTGAGCTGCTCTAAGGTGGGAATTTTTCATCGAATGGCCGCAGGGTCTTTAGCCCCAGCCTGACACACTGAAATGTGATCCCCAGGGGGGTGTCCAGGAAGCTCAATGAATAAGCTCCTGGTGCTCAGGACGCTCCTTGCAGTGTGTGAGCCCCGGATGCCGTGCAGCGGCTTCATCTGCAGAGGGGAGCCTGAGGCCCAGAGAGAGGTGCCAAGGGGCGCCTAGTGGCCAGGAAGTAGAGATGGGACTTGTGGGGTTTGTGGCTCAGGTGGTTCAGCCCTCTCCTGCGTTCTCTGTCCACAGATTCCAGCTGAAGGGAGGCAGACAGAGCTGTGCCTTGAAGACGCTCGGATGGGTCCGGGCGCACCTTCAGAGTGTGAAACCCTGTCTGCCGTAGGAAATAGGACCTGGGCTCGGAGACCACGTGGCTTCACTTGTCCATGAAACTGCCAGCCCGACACCATTCCTTCTGCCCGCTTCGGCTAGGTTACGGGGGATCTGCTCACTCTTGATAAGCTGTGTTCTTGCACTTTATATATTAAAATTCGTGGACCGTCATCTCCTGTTTCTCTGCGCTTCTTGGACCCCACAGGGATTGATTTCAGGGTGAAAACTTGATTGGCACTGAGGGCCCGGGGCTGGAGGGTGGGGGAGGAGGGGGCACATGTTGGCCCTGGTGCTCGGGGACCGGCTGCCAACAGGAGTCAATAAATGACCCTGCTTCTCAACAACTGTCTGTGTCCTGGGGGGGAGGCTTAGATCCGGGCTGTGGTGCAGGTTTGGCAGCTGCGTGAGGCACAGTGGGCAGCAAGCTGGGGCTCAGGCCTGGGGCCACATTGGGTGCAGGATGCTCTCCCTCCCCACCCTGCCCAGAGGGTTCGGGGGATCCTGTGATCCCAAAGTCGCAGCTGCCCTAAATGGAGGGGATCTTGAGAGGTCACCTGCTTGTAAGATGTTGCTAACCCCATGTTATAGATGAACTCACTGAGGACTAGAGAGGGACACAGGAAGTCAGCAGCAGATCTGGCGTGAGAGCCCAGGGCTCCCTTCTCCCGGGACTGAACTCTTTCTGGTGTCCCAAGTGACCGAGTGTACTGCCTGCTGCGGTGTGGCCCAGGAGCCTTCTCCCCACCAGATCTGGGGATGTGCCCTGCACAGCCGCTAGCAGTGCCCCTCTCTCCTTGGGGATGGTCCTGGGGGGGTCCAGGCATGGGTGGGTCCTAGGCTGATAGAGATGCCAACCTAGCTTGTCTGGGGAGTGGGCAGTCTTGGGACAGATAGGACATATAGGAAGAGGAGGCCCTGTCCTTTGAAAAGGGACAGTCACAAGCTCCAGTGAGTGTAGTGTGTGATTTGAGGAAGAATAGCCAGGGAGGAAAGTGAATTCTGGGTCTCAGGATTGGCAACTCTTTACAGGCCAGCTTGCTGGCTTTAGGGGGGACAGTCTCATGCCCTGTGTCTCAGGGCTTCTCCCTCTTTCCCCAGCATTCAACATGGCACACGTCTGGCCCAATCTTTTCACTCTGCCTCCTCCCCTCCACCCCATGACTGTCCTGCTTTAGGCCATTCCCTCTGCCCGGACCATTGCAGTAGACTGTTCTCAGTCCTCCCTTCCCAGCTCCATCCCCCTCCCACAGCCGCAGGCTACTCTTCCTGGCACTGCCCTCCTTCCGATGGCCCCCAAACCTTCTACCTTCCTCCTGCCTTCAGAACTGAATTGAAACTCCCCACCCTGATATTCTAATTCCTCTATAATCTGATCTCAACCTTCCTTTCCAACAGTCTCTAACTTTTACATTCTGGAACCCAAACTCTGACCATATGGGGATACTCCCTCTGGGACCTCTACCCCCCTTTCCACCTTGCACTTCCCCTAGAAGAATCTTTGCTGTGACCACCCCATCCTCCAAGGTTGGTTCTGCCCAAGTCCTGTTTTCCCCAACAAGCCCGTTGCTAACTAGGACTCGGTTGTCTCGTTTTTCTCTGGGCGTTCGGGTGCACATAAAAGCTGTACCACTCCCTCCAGGCTGGGGGAGGCAGCAGGGCAGGGGGACCAGTTAGGAGGCATTTGCAATAGATCGGGGTGGGGGTGGCCTTTGGGTAGGCGTGGGTTTTTAAGGAGAGAAATGAACTGAACATGAGACTGATGAATTGTGGGCCAGGGGAGCCCATGATGAGACTGGAGCCACCCTGCTGGAATAGCCCGGGTTGGCGATATAGCCCCGCCACCCCCGACAGTCAGATGAACCCAGGTTGGCCACAGAGCCAGGGCCCCGGTAAACCTGCATTCCGCTAGCAGGCTCCGCCATCCACCTGCACCTCGGAGCGCCCCCTGGAGTTACCCCCGAAGAAAACACCACTGTTAGAGATTTTAAATAATGTATTTTCTGCAAAAAGTCAGTAGTCCTATTGTTGCATTCGTCTTTCTATAACAACATAGTTAGCAACTCCTCCCATTCACAAGGCTCTCCCTTCCCTGAGTGACAGTGACCCTTCACATCCAAGGTTCCTGCAGCGCACTCTCAACCCACACAGCGGGAGAGAACCCCACTGCCCGCTGCGCGCAGTGGATGGGACTGGGGATTACAGACAGGGGCCACCTTGCCTAAGGCCTTGCTGTAGAAAAAAATCACCCATATTCAAAACAAACCAGCAATAATTCAAATACTAGCAAATATCACTTAAGACATAGTACGTTTGCTTCGCAAAACAGAAAGCGTCCTATTTGGAAATTACAATAAAATTATTCCAGAGTCTAAGTGGGGAGGCTGGAGAACTGAACAGTCATTTCTCATACTCTGGCCTGGTCTTAGTGTGCGTGGCTGAGCCCAGATCTTCAGAGCGTGGGTTTTTGTTCCAGGTGTTTCACATAACTCTGGACCCACTTCTCCTTCACGTCGGCACAGACCTCCTTGTTCAGTTTGGTTCTGAAGCTGCGGATGAAGGAGAGTTGGCGTAGTTAGATGGAATCCTTTGAGGGTTTTACCCAGACGACGACTCATTGGGCTGTAAACCCACCTGGCCCACCTGCCGTGGGTGAAGGGTGGCCCTGGGACGGGAGGAAGGAGGTGCATGGAAAAAGGGGGACCTCGGGAGGCAGCTTCCACTCTTGCCGTCCCTGGGGAAGTGATCCTGGCACCCACTAAAGAGTGTGGGCTGGCGCCCATTCCGGGAGCAGGGCGTGGGAAGTCACCAGCCCTCGTCCTAATGGAAGGGCTTGGTGTCACATGGTCTGGTTAGATCTCATCCTCTGAGTGTCAGATCTCAAGGCGGTCTGCCGTCTGTCTTCCGGGGCAGAACTTTGGATTGGGGAATGTGGGGGTGGGGAGGGGTGCGGTGAGCGGGGTTTTTCTACCCACATGACAGCCTTCTGTTGACACTGGCTGTTGGTGATGTAATAGCTCTTCAGCCTCTGCAAGGGGATCTTCCTACTGCTAAACGTGAAGCAGCAAGTGGCCGGGGCATTGAGGGCATCTAGAAATAAAGTCACAAAGAAAAAGCCTTTGGGGATGTGCTAGGCTTTTCTTATCTTGGACGCAGCAGGAAGTGTCTGTAGGCGAAGGCAAAGCAAAGCAAAGAGGCAGAAGTAGATCTTGCCCACCCCCAAGTTTAGTGCTCCTGCCCTAGGCCCCAAGGCGGGGTGGGACCTGTGCCACGGGGCTCATGAGCTCAGACTCTCAAACTCGCAGCTGCACGGTGGGGATGCGTCCCTGCTGTCTGGAGGAGGCCAGGGGCACGGACAGTGGACAGGTCCTGGGTATGGCCCCCGGATCTACAGAGTTTGGGTTGATCAGCTGTGGTCGAAAGCCCTGGATTTGGAGTTTGCAGTTTAGGTTTCACTCTTGCTCTGGGATGACCTGGAAGTGGGTGGGCAGGGTCCTTCCTGTCCCCAACCTGGGCTTCAGCTTTCTGTCTTTAAAATTAGTTGTTAAACTAAAGCTCTGAGGAGCCTTGCTGCTCCAATGGCTTAGAAGTAGGGCACTTTGGTCTAGGGCTTCCTGGGAGAGAGAAACAGAAGGAAAGGGAGGCAGAGAAGGAGGGAGAGAGACTGGGCTCACCTGGCTGAGCGAGGCCCTGGGGGCTGAAGGCAGCAGCCAGGAGCAGCAGGCCCAGGAGCGCTGCGGAGACCTTCATGCTGGAGGACGAGGGGCAGCTTCAGCTTCTGGGTGGGTCTCAGCCTCTGCTCCTCTGGCGGCTCTGCCTGCCTTTTAAAGGGAGCAGAGAGGGCTGGAGCTCTCGGGGGACCTTTGCCTGGGCAAGGTCACGGTCAAGTCACGATGAATGAAGTCCTGAATCTGCTGAGCTGCAGCTGGGCGCCAAGGACTTTTCTAGGAAATGCAAGAGGGAAGGAAGCTGTGGCTGCAGCGGCGCTAGCTCTGTTTCCTTCTGGCTGCCAGGGCCTCGGGGAACAGGAGAGGAAGCAGGGAGCACAGATGTGCCACTGGCACTCACCATAGGAAGCCATCCAAGCAGCTGCTCTGTGTACACTTTCTCCAAGTTGAAACAGAAAACAATGGAAAATAACTCCTGTAGCGAAAGAGCACTGTGCTAAGGGCCCTGAGCGTGTTATGTACTCCGTCCTGGGGAGGTGCGTCCCATTGTTATCGTGCCCATTTCATAGATGAGGAAACAGAGGTGCGGAGAGATCAAATAACTTGCCCAGTGTTTCACTGGAAGTGAGTGGGGAAGCTGAGAGAGAAAGCTGGTCTGTTTGCATTTAAACACCAAGGCGGTTTCAAACTTTCGTTTAGCTGCCAAGTTTCATTTTCCAAGTCAAGTTGTATGTGGAAGCCCGATACCCGAGACGGACCAAGTCAGATTCTGACGACGGGGGTCCCTGCATCACACACTGGGGCCCCTTTTGCCTCTCAGGCCCAGAGGGAAATGGTTTGCAAACCTCCGATGTGTCCACGCCCCTTGTTTCCAGGAAGGGCCGCTGGGCTTCTAGAGCTGTCGATGGGGTGTCAGCACAGAGCAAAGAAGTGGGCTCTTGTTCCTGGCCCCCTCCTGTGAGCTGGGGCCGTGGAGGGAAGTGCTGCATGGGGCAGGGTGGGGAGGGCGCAGTGTGGGCTGACCGAGCCCCACAGCACTGCTCACTGCTGTGCCTTGCTGAAATACTGTTCTCTCTGCTCTCCACTCCAGCAAAACAAGCCCAGGAAAACAATATATACAACCAAGGATTGGTGAACCCCAAAGTTGGCTCTTTAACAAGCCTAGAATGAAGCTAAAACTCTCTTGGACTGACCATGAAATAAAGAAAAAAAGGCCAAATGACCAATAGCAGAAATAAAAATGCCAAAAAATTTCATTTAGAGGAAATGGATGAATTTCCCAAAAATCTAACTTACCAGATTGCAAGAAGAAATGAAAAATAAAAAGGCAATGCTAAAACTATTAAAGAAATGGAATCAGTAATTGAAAATATTCCCACAAAACCTCCTCCGGGCCCAGAGGGTTTTAACAAGAATTCAAGGAACTGATAATTCCAGTCTTACACAGTCTCTTCCAGAGAATAGCAAAAGAACACACACTGTTCAGCTCATTTTGTGTGTCTTACATAACTTTGAGGCAAAGATTTGTCAAGACCTGTATGAGAAAAGGTTACAACCTCGTCCTTTCGGACACGCATTTCATTCTTTCCCACCCTACTCTCTGCCCCCGGAAGCCCGTCTCGGTGGGTTACATCAGTGGAACTGCGGGCCTGCCGGCTTCAGGATGGGCTTGGACACTAGGGAGCCCCTGAGGACACTGGAGGGGGGAGAAGAGTTAAGTTGGGGTGCTTTTTCCTCTGCCATCGCCCCGTGTAGCTCAGTCTGGATGCGTCTTTCAACCAGTGGTTTTAACCCTTTAGAGGTGGCCTGTCCATGACTCTCTCTACCCAGGTTTGGGGAACCACCGCCTGTCCTTCCTCTTCAAATCTAGCGGATCACCATGCTCTTATTAGCCTCAGAGAACCAAAGTACCCCTGTGGTTTCTCTACACCCACTCACAGGTTTGCAAATAGTTTCTTTATAAACTCTTCTCAAATTCTTCCACTTTCAGCATTCTTGCTGGGACCCTCACTGATACAGGATTGGACACCCAGAAGTGCCCCAGGAAACAAATCTTCCAAATGGGATTTGGGGATTGGGTTGCTCCTGTGTTTTAGGGTTACTGTGGAAAGAAACACAAGAACGGCATCTGTTGGCCTCAGGATGACTGAAATTACCACCAGTAGCATTGACAAGCCCTCCCAATGATCCTAACAGACAGCAAGAACCGCAGAGCTACACCATGTCCCACTGTCCTCGTTGATCTGCAGAGAATAGCCACCGTGAGCGCTGGAGGCTGCCGCCCTCCTCCCAGGACCTCATCAAAGCATTTCTCAGCGCCTTGATAAAGAGAGTGTCCCGCTGGGCTTCCCGGGAGTGCAGTTGTCGGGGGTGGTGGCTGAGTAGTTTGCACAGAACAGACCCATTGCTGCAGACCTGCTTCCCTGAGCCTCCCGCCATCCCAGGGAAGTTCTGGCGTTTCAGCTCCATCAACTGCGGGCTTGTTTGTAAGCACAGGATTCAAGTAGCCAGTCTGGCTGACCATTAACATCACCGCCAGGTACTTGTGCCAGCACCTTCTATCCCGAATTTGGCTGGCTGAGCCCTAAATATTAGTCTCCTCAGTTTAACACCTTTAACATCCACTCCCACAAATACACCCCAAACTTCCCTGGAAATCGAGCAGATGAGGGGACATTCAAATTCTCCCAGCTGTAAAAACCCCCTCTTCCTTTCCTCTGCTTCAGGACTTAAAATTACATAGAAGCCAGGGCTCCGGAGTCGGTCAGACATGGGTTCCAGTCTTATATGCGTCATTTACTGGTTAAGTGATTTGGAGCAAACTGCTTACCTCTCTGAGCCTCTAAGAGGAAAGAGATTCCTACTCACTACCTCATGTGATGTCAGGAGACGCAATAAGATAACACATGGAAAGTGCTTGGCACAGTGGCAATAATTCGCGTTTCTGACAAGTGCTCAGGTGATACTGACGCTGCTGGTCTGGGACCACTCGTGGAGAACCACTGCTGTCGTGGGACTGGATTTGCTGGTCCCACTGGGAATAAGGGGATCCAGGGACGGCAGACGCTGGGTGCTGGTGCTTATTAAACGCCAAAGACAAGGTGGCCACAATTACCCCAAGAAACCACAGGGCTAGAGAGGTAATCAGAGTGCTTTGATTGGCAGGGATCTGTGGCAATGATTACGGAATCTCTAGAAACAAACTAGACAGGATGCTCATTAAAGTGCTGCTTGACTTTAGGCAGAGAATTCTAGCTGGCAGAAACATGGTATGAGCCCCTGCAGAACTCAGGTCTCTTACCCAGTCATCAGGTCGAGGCCAGTTCATCGACCTGGAGTGCCCTGATGGATGGCGAGGCCAGGTCTCTTTGAGGAAGGGCCCAGCAAACCTGGGTTGCCAGATTAAATACAGGACACTTAGTTAAATCTGAATTTCAAATAAAAAGGGAGTGATTTTTTAGTATAGATATGCCCCTTGCAATATTTTTTGCTAAATGTGGCAACCCATAGGTCTTAGACTGTAAATCTTCCCCGGAGGAACTGCTGCCATAAACCAGGGTGACACTGCCCTGGTGAAAGAAATACTGAGACCTTCTGGGATCATTTGATGATGACTCTGAATGGATGGTATTCAGTGGAGACCCGAAAATCCACCCTGGTTCATCAGAGTGGGAGTTTATGAAGGCCTTATATCAGTTACGCAGTTATGTCTAGAGCAGAAGTTCAGCTAGCTGTTTTCCAACCCAGTAATCTTTATGTAATAACAGAAGTCTCTGAAATCTAGAGAGTCCTTTGAGGTCAGGATCATTATGTTGCTGTAGAATCTTAGCACTCGAGCATCCTGCAGTCTGTCTGCATAGCACTGGGCAACCTTGGTGCCCATCATCTTAGATACTAACGTCGTAGAATTGGCTAGTTTATGCAATGTTGTGGTTTCCAGAGGTTTGTTTACCTGCTAAAGTCTATTCTCAAGGAGTAACTTATTGGGAAGTCCTGATGTATAATGGATTAAAACTGCTCCTGGAAGCAGAGCTGGGGCACCCGGTACCTGTACTTCTCCCTGTCCATCTCATCTCACTCTTTAAGGCTCTAAGGAGTATGGCCGTGGTGCAATTTTTCCATTTTATAGAACATTTGTGTGTCTGCTGGGGGGTTGCTGAAAAGGGTAGGGAGCCAGCACTAATGAGCACTCTCAGCACCCAAGACTGGGTCGCTCCAGAGAAAGGCAAGCCTGCAGAACGGGAGACTGTTACTGGGATGTGGGGAAAAAAAAACCGTTGCATGCATCACCCACGAAAACGTTGCAAGACGACTTCCTTACTTCTTTGTTTGTACCACTTTCACTCCTGTCTCTGTCCTTGCTTCTAATATCCCATCCACCAAAATATTCTTCTTTCCATTTCATCCAAACAGGAATCATCTGAGACTTTGTTTAAATCATGTGTTGTCCATGAAGGCTTCCCAGGCTACACAGACTTCATAGGGGACCAAACCTGACTCTGAAAATGAATGGTTGGTGACCTTTCAGGGCAAGCCTTACTATGTCCACTTTAGGAAACCCAGTCCTCTTTCTGGCAATCTCTGGACCAGCACACAGTCAAAAATGAACACTTACCAATGATCTGAGGGATCTAAGAGGCCACAGGGGCGTTCCTTTCTGGGAGGACCATCATATATGTGCTTTATCTTGCAGAGCAGACAGGAATGAGCCAGTGTCATCCCAGACAAAGTGAGGTGTACCATCTCCCTATCCAGGGGGGACTTGGCATCTTACCAGTTGTTGCATCACCAATTTTAGTGTTTGCAATTTCTAGCTTCTTTTTTTTTTTTTTGAAGCAGTATCTTACATCATTTTTTAAATTTTTTTAATTATTATGGGTACATAATAGTTGTATATCTTTATAGGGTGCATGTGATGTTTTGATGTAGACATACAATGTGAATTAATCAAAACAGAGTAATTGGGGTATCCATCGCTTAGGCATTTAGCATTTCTTTGTGTTTATTGGAACACTTCAATTCCACTCTTTTAGTTGAAGTATATCCTAACTTATTGTTGATTATAGTCACTTTGCTGTGCTATCAAATATTGTTCATTCTACCTATTTAACTAATTTTTGCACCCATTAACCATCCCCACTTTATCCTCCGCAGCCCACTACGCTTCCCAGCCTCTGGTAACTATCATTCTACTCTCTGTCTCCATGAGATCAATTGTTTTTAATATTTAATTCCCACATATGAGTGAGAACATGCGAGATTTGTCTTTCTGTGCTTGGCTTATTTCACTTAACATAATGTCTCCAGTTCCACCCATGTTGTTGCAAATGGCAGGATTTCATTCTTTTTTGTGGCTACGTAATATTCCATTGTGCATATGTACCGCAATTTCTTTATCCACTCAACTGTTGATGGACACTTAGGTAGATTCCTTATCTTGGCTATTGCATTGTGTTTAGTGCTTTGTGTGGTTTGGGTATCAGAATGATACAGGCCTCATAGAATGAGTTTGGAAGTATCTCCTCCTGCTTGATTTTTTGCAATAGTTTAAGTAGGATTGGTATTAGCTCTTTTTTGAGTGCTTGGTAGAATTCAGCAGTAAAGCCATCAGGTTCTGGGCTTTTCTTTGATGGGAGACTTTTTATTACCGCTTCTGTCTCATCACTTGTTACTGGTTTACTGAGGTTTTGGATTTCTTCCTGGTTCAATCTTGGCAGGATGTATGTGTCTAGGAATTTATCCATTTCTTCTAGGCTTTCCAATTTGTTGGCATGTAGTTGCTCATAGTAGTCTCTGATGATCCTTTGGGTTTCTGCAGTATCAACTGTAATGTCTCCTTCTTTATCTCTGGTTTTATTTATTTGGGTCCTCTCTCTTTTTTTCTTAGTTTGGCTAAAGATGTGTCTACTTTGTTTATCTTTTCATAAAAAACCTTTTTGTTTTGTTGATCTTTTGTAGTTTTTTTTGTTTGTTTGTTTAAATTTCATTTATTTCTGCCCT
>NW_012148408.1:4702484-4703601 GCF_000956105.1 Propithecus coquereli | reverse complement strand
CCAGGTTATAAAGGTATTCTTGTATTTTCTCCTAGGTGTTTTCTAGCTTTAGATTCATATTTATGTCTATGATCCATCTTAAATTATTTTTTGTCTATTTCTTGTCTAATTACTATTTTGTCTGTAGTTTGAGGTAAGGAAGAGGTTATTTTTCCATACAGATATCTAGTTGCTTTAGTATCACTTATTTGAAAGACTTTTTATTTCTGCATTGCATTGACCACTTTCTTAAAAGTCAAATCAATGTGTGTGTGTGTGTGTGTGTGTGTGTGTGTCTGTGTGTGTTTGTGTAGTGATGATTAATTTTATAAGTCAACTTGACTAGGCCATGGGGTGCACAGATATTTGGTCAAACATTATTCTGGGTGTTTCTATGAGGGTGTTTTGGATGAGATTAACATCTAAGTCGGTAGACCGAGTAAAGCAGATGGTGTTCCCTGAGCGGCCTCATCCAACCAGTTAAAGGCTTTAATTGAACAAAAAGGCTGACCCTCCCTGGAGTAAGAGAGAATTCTTTTGCTTGCTTCTCTAGGACTGGGATATCGGCTTTTCTCCTGCCTTTGAACTGGAACTGAAACAGTGGCTCTTCCTAGGTCTTCTGCCTGCTGTCCTTTGGACCAGAGCTACACTGTCACCTCTCATGGCTCTCAGGCATTTGGATGTGGACTGGAACTGTGCCATTGCTAATCCTGCAAGTCTCCAGCTTGCTGACTCACCCTGCAGATTTTGGGACAAGTCAGCCTCTATAACTGTATGAGCCAGTTCCTTGTAATAAATCCATCTCTCTCTCTGTCTCTCTCTCTCTCTTCCCCACCACACACTTTTTGTTCTGTTTCTCGGAAGAAGTTTAACAAACACAAATCTATCTATCTAGTATATCTATGTATAGTTAGATGCATATATATATTTCTGAACTCTTTACTTTTTTCTGTTGATCTGTTTGTCTATCCTTATGCAAATATTACATTATTCTAATTATTATTGCCTATAGTAAGTCTTAAAATCTGGTAGTGTGCATCCTTCAACTTAGTTCTTTTTCAAGATTGTTTTGGCTATTCTAGGTCCTTTATATGCTCATATAAATTTCTACATAAAAAAAGAATGTGGGGTTTTAATT
>NW_012148408.1:4654451-4701984 GCF_000956105.1 Propithecus coquereli | reverse complement strand
TTTTTAGTTGTCCAGATAATTTCTTTCTATTTTTTTTAGTAGAGATGGGGTCTTGCTCTTGCTCAGGCTGGTCTTGAACTCCTGAGCTCAAACAATCCACCTGCCTCAGCCTCCCAGAGTGCTAGGATTACAGGCATGAGCCACCGCGCCCAGACGAATTCAACTAATTTTTGTAAATTAGCTTATATTCCTGGGATCTTGAGAAATTCATTTATTAGTTCTAGTAGTTTTCATAGACTTCCTTATGTTTTCTGTATATATATAATCATGCCATCTGTGTATGATATTTTAAGCTCTTTCTTTTTAATCTTTATGTCTCTATTTCTTTTTTCTTATCTTATTCCACTGACTAGAACCTTGAGAACAATGTTGAAAAGAAATGGGGGATACTGGACATTTTTGCCTTGTTCCTGAGCATTTATGATAGTCTTCTTCACTTCCTGAAGATCTGTGTACCCATTGGGATAATTTCCTTTAAGCCTTTAGATTTTTCTCATAAGGAAATATTGTTATTCTGGTAACAAATGGAATCAGCTTTTGTTTTTTTCTGAAAACGTCATTAGATTAGAACAACAATATGAACGAAAGTTACCTAGTCGAAATCTCTATACCCAATGGTTTCAGAATATACATTTTTTCAAATACACATAAAACATTTATCGAATTGATAATATGCTGGACTACAAAGTAAGTCTTGACAAATATAAAAGGTTTGAAAATATATAGACTGTGCCCTTTAACCACTGTGGAATTAAATTAACGCCAATAACAAAGTTATTACTTTTTTTAATACCTCAAAGCTTAAATATTTAGCCATGTTCATCTGTATAACCCATAGATTAAAGAAGCATTCACAACAGAAATTAGAATATATTTTGAAATAAATGATGATAAAATGTGTCATATTAAAATTTACAGGATACAACAAAATCTGTATTTAAAAGACTCATGAGGCCGGGTGTAGTGGCTCACGCCTGTAATCCTAGTGCTCTGGGAGGCCGAGGCGGGCGGATTGTTTGAGCTCAGGAGTTCAAGACCAGCCCGAGCAAGAGCAAGACCCCGTCTCTACTAAAAAAATAGAAAGAAATTAATCAGACAATTAAAAATATATAGAAAAAATTAGCCAGGCATGGTGGTGCATGCCTGTAGTCCCAGCTACTCGGGAGGCTGAGGCAGAAGGATTGCTTGAGCCCAGGAGTTTGAGGTTGCTGTGAGCTAGGCTAACGCCAGCGCACTCACTCTAGCCCAGGCAACACAGTGAGACTCTGTCTCAAAAAAAAAAAAAAAAACAAAAACAAAAAACTCATGAAATTAAATGGCTGTATTATAAAGAAAAGCTTAAAATCAACAATCTGAGTCTTCATCTCCTTTCCCTCCTGCAGCTGCTCTGAAGAACCTCTCTCTTTGCTGTCTCTCCCACACCAGTCCTTTAAGACCAGTCGTGTTGGATGCTCACCTTCAGTGAAAAGCCTGAGTGGACCTTAACTAGTCGACACCAAGTTTCCTCTTATGTCCAGGTTCACTCCTGGGGTATTATGTTGGGTCTGAGAATTAATTAGATGGAGAAAACCTGGGGTTATGGAGAAAAGTTTGAAGTCTGTTGCAAGAAATCAGGAGAGAGGCTTTGGGCAAAGCTAGGTATGTGAGAAAGGGGAAGAGAGAGCCCAGTGAATAAGGGCTGATGATAACAGCTAGAGCCAAAGAGCTGGTACATTGTCCTGCCAAGTTCTCCCTGAACCTTGGATCAAGGCTAGCCCAGCCAAAAGGCATTCCTGGGGGGTGGCTCTGTATGCCCCAAACTGCCACCCACTGCTGCCATTTTCTCCCTCCCAGCTAAACGTTACCCCATGAAAAATAAGACTAAGTGGTTTAAAATTATGTGTATTTTTTCCTTTGAAAATTACATAGTCATATACTGTAACATTAAGTTCAACAGCAGCAGTACAGAGCACACATTTGACTTGAAGGAGCAGCGATTCCCTGAGAATACAGAGGTGTTTCACCCAGACGATCCATGCAAGGACCTCACAATACCACAGGCAGGTAGGGAGGAGAACAATGACACTTTGCCATGAACTTAACTGAGCTCATAAAAAAAAATACACACATACACATCACCAGGATTTTGTATTTTACATTCACTAGGATTTATGGCAGTTAAAGTCAAAGCATCACTATCTTAAATATTATTAAATATTATTTAAGAAATATTGTGCATTAAATTATTGAACAAAGTGCCTCTGTTTGGAAATTATAATAAAATAATGTCACACTGCATCTGGGGAAGGTTGGGGGAAAATAAATAAGGTTTTCTTCTGGCTTGATCTCTCAGTCCAGGTGTGAAGAAAGTTCAAAGCTTCGGGGTTTGGGACTTTTGGTCCAGACGCTTCACGGCATCCTGGACCCACTTCTCCTTGGGGTCGGCACAGACCTCCTTGCCCAGTTTGGTCTTGAAGCTGTGGGGAGAGGGGCACAGTGAGAAGGACTGCCTTGAGGGCCCTACCCAGGGGGTAGCCGGTTAGCCCCTAGACTGAATCAGCTCTTGCTTCCTGGGTGCAGGGCCTGGGGCCAGGAGAGGAGGAAGGTAAGGCTGGCAGCAAGAGGTCTTGGGAGGAAGCTCTGCTCTTGCTGTCCAGGTGAAGCCCCCCATCTGGCTAAAGGTATGGGGACAATCTCACCAAGCATCTGGAAGGGAACCTGGAGTGATTGTGGACTCCTTCTCGTGGGCTCAGTTTCCCTCTGGGGTAAAGGGGCCCTTTGGGTCAATGGTACATCCTTATCTGACTCCTTTGGATATGAGTCCTCTCTCCCTTGTCCCTCAGAACTTTCGACTGGGGGTAATGCCAGGATCATCCACTCACATCACAGCTTCCTGGGGACACTTGATGTTGGTGACTGTGGTGTAGCTCTCCAGCCTCTGGATGGAGATTTTCCTACTGACCATATTAAAGCAGCAGGTGATGGGAATGGAAACGGAATCTGAAAGAAATTGTGCAAAGAACACAACAGTTAGGGTACACTGTAAATGTGCATTTGCAAGAGGAGGAGGAGGAGAAGGTAGGAGAAGACCTAGGTATCGCCATCCCAAGTTCACCGCCTCAGTCCGGATCCCAGAGATTAAACGTTACCTGTGCATCAGTTCCCTCTGTTGAATTATGGGGCCCCTTATTGTTGACTGGGTATGGAAAAATCCTGAGCGACGAGGCTAATACTTGTCTACTAACCCCAAACTTCTGACACTGGGAAAGTAAGTTCTAAGACTTTGCTTCCCAGCTGTTTTTCCCCATGAGATTCAGAGCCAACCTATGTCATGTGCTGAGATTCCTCTGGGGACTTATCCTCCTAACACAGCTGCTATTCTGGAAGCTACACGGGACCGTAACCAAAACTCGAAACTTCAAGCAGTAGTCCCTTCCTCTCCACTGCTGCCTGCAACGTCCTTCACACGCACAACAAGGTGTCCTCCACTTCCCAGAATGACGGGAGGGCTGTGGCTGCAGTGGCTGTACTGCGTCTTTGCCCAAAGCTGGGGTCGGGAAGGCTGGTGGGGCCTGGCCTCCGTGGCCTGGGTCCTTGGTTCTGGCTCTGGCCCTGACTAGCTGTGACATCACGGCTCTTCCTAACCCCTCTCTTGGTCTCCCTTTCTCCACCTGTAAAACGCAGATGACACAGCAAGTCCGGGATGGCTTGTGCTGGGACGCGAGTACCTGTGGTAGTTACAGTGTTAGCGCTTAGGAAGGAGCGCCCTTACCTGGCTGAGCAAGGCCCTGGGGGCTGAAGGTGGCTGCTGCCAGCAGCAGCCCCAGGAGTGCTGCGGAGACCTGCATGCTGGAGGGCGGGGGGCAGCTTCAGCCTGAGGGTGGGAGGTTTCTGGGTCTGGGTGGGTCTCAGTCCCTCTGCTCCTGTGGCAGCTCTGCCTGCCTTTTATAGCGAGCAGAGAGCCTGGGCGGGCTCACAGTGGAGAAGGATGAAGTAAGACCTCAAAGGTGCTGAGTAAGCACAAGATCCTGGGGTGATTTCCAGATAACGAGAGAAGGAAGCGGTGCAATTTCTATCTTTCGCTCAGACCTCTTGGAGCAAAAGCAGAAGGAAATGTGTTGTGTCCAACAAAGTGTAGGAAGTGACCTCACTGCACTATTAAGGGCTCTGATTTCTTTGAAATGGAAAACGGAAAAATGGTTTGTAGGGAAGGAAAAAAGGAAGCTGAGGTCATAGTGGAGTGAAGAGATCCCGGGCCTGCCCCTCGGCGGAGGCCAGGAGGCCAGGGTGGCTAAGCTAGTCCCTAAGGCTTTGCCTGTGCTCGCTCCATCACGCTCAGGTCACCGCAGTTCTCAACCAGACGGGCTCCTTTTAACACCAGACAGGCAGCCCCACGGGAACCTTGAAAGGATGATGGAATCCAGGCATCCTCAAGCCTTAATGCCCTGGAATCTCAGTGTCGTGGAGCATGAACCGGACAGCACATGTCTTGCAGGGCCCTGGTTCCCAAACTTTTCATGTAGATGCTAAAGTTTCTTTCCAAGTGCAATCATATGGAGAGAAGCCCAATATTTCATGCAGATTGAGGTGGACCAGGTCTGTTTGCAAAAGGCCTCCCAACTCCCTTTGCTCCCACGCAGTGGCAGGTGGGGCAGGAAGGGAAGGAGCCGGCTTTACTCACCACCAATCATGTCTACTCCCCTCCCCTCACGCATCCGTCATTGCAGGAGCATACGGAAGTTCTACTGCTCCCAGAATCCCCTGCATTCTTCTTGTCATCCTTTATCCTCCCCCCTGATCTCTGGCTACCACTGATCTCTTTACTCTCTTTCTATTTTGTCTTTTCCTGAATGTTGTATATGTACAACTGGAATCATATTGTATTGCAGGTTTTTCAGACCGGCTTCTCTTGCCAAGCAATATGTGTTTAAGGTTCTTCCATGTCTTTTTGTGGTTTGATAGCTTATTTCTTGCTTTCTTTTTTTTATTAATTTATTATTTTTTATTATTGTGAAATACACGTAATATAACGTTTGCCATGGTAATCATTTTTATGTGTGTATATAGTTCAGTGGCGTTAAGTACATCCACATTGTTGTGCAACCGATCTCCATAACTTTTTCTCTTGTAAACCGAAACTTTATGCAAATTAAACCCCATTTCCCCTTTTCCCCAGCCCCCAGCAGCCACCTACTACTGTCTGTCTCTCTGATCTTGACTATTCTAACTACCTTATGTAAATGATCACACAGTACTTGTCTTTCGTGACTGGCTTATTTCACTTAGCATACTGTCCTCCCCATGGATCAACCATGTTGCCGCATAGGTCAGCATTTCCTTTCTTTTTAAGGCTGAATAATATTTCACTGTATGTATGTATCACATTTTATTTATCTGTTCATTTGTTGATGGACCCTTGGGTAGCTTTCATGGTTTAGCTGTCGTAAATAATGCTGCCATGAACATGAGTGTGCAAATTCCTCTTCAAGACTTGCTTTCTATCTTTTGAATATATATCCAGAAGTGGAATTGCTGTATCATATGGTAATTCTATTTTTATTTTTTGAGGAACTGCCATACTGTTTTCCATTTTACATTCCCTTCCAACAGAGCACAAGAGTTCCATTCTCTCCACATTCTCACCAACGCTTGTTATTTTTTGTCTTTTTGGCAGTTGCCATCTTGATGGATGGGAAATGGTATCTCACTGTAGTTTTGATTTTCATTTTTCTAATAATTAGTGATGTTGAACTAGTCAATATATTAGTTATTTGTATGTCATCTTTGGAGAAATGTCTATTCAAGTCCTTTGCCCATTTTTGAATCAGGTTGGTTGTTGTTGTTGCTGTCACTGAGTATTAGGAGTTCTCTATATAGTCTGGATATCAATCACTTATCTGGTATATGATTTGCAAATATTTTCTCCCATTCTCTGGGTTGCCCTTTTATTCTGTTGATATTATCTTTTGATGCACAAATTTTTAACGTTTTCATGAAGTCCAATTTGTCTATTTTTTTCTTTTGTCATCTATGCCTTTTGTGTCATATCCAAGAATCACTGCCAAATCCAAAGTCATGAAGCTTTTGCCCTGTGTCTTCTTTTAAGAAATTTATAGTTTTAGGTCTTACATTGAGGTCTCTGATATATTTGGAATTAATTTTTGTATATGGTGTTAGGAAAGAGTCCAACTTCATTCTTTTGTAGATGGCCGTCCGGTTTTCCCAGCACCATTTCATGAAAAGACAATCAATAGTCTTGGCACCCTTGTCAAAAATTTTTTGACCATATGTGTAAGAGTTTATTTCTGGACCCTTTATTCTATCCCATTGGTCTGCATGTCTGTTTTTATGCCAGTAACACAATGTTTTGATTATTGTACCTTTGTAGTAAGTTTTGAAATCAGAAAAAGAATAGCTTTGTTCTTTTTCAAGATTGGGCTATTCGGATGCTGTGATACTCTATATGAATTTTAGGATGAGCTTTTCTATTTCTGCAAAAAATATCATTGGGATTTTGTTAGAGATTTGAATCTGTAGATTATTTTGGGTGGTATTAGCATCTTAAAAATATTAAGTCTTTCAATGCATGAACATGGAATGTGTTTCTGTTTAGTTATGTCTTTAATTTCTTTCAGCAATGTTTTATAGCTTTCCTTGTACAATTCTTTCACTTCCTTGGCTCATGCCTATAATATTGACTTGTCCTACCCATAAACATGGAATATCTCTTCATTTGTTTAGATCTTCTTTAATCTATCATCAAAGTTTTATAGTGCACCTCATATATGTTATACATTTTTTTTAGTACTTCATTTTTTGGTGCTCATGTAAGTAGTATTATGTTATAAATATCAAATTCCAATTGTTCATTGCTAGTATATAGGAAAGTTATTGAATTTTACATGTTATATTAACCTTATATCCTGCAACTTTGCTATAATTGCCTATTAGTTGCAGGATTTTTTGTTGTTGATGCTTTGTGATTTTCTACACAAACAATCATGTCTTCTGCAAGCAAAGATAGTTTTATTTCTTTCATTCCAATATGTTCATCTTTTTATTATCTTGTCTCATTGCATTAGCTAGGACTTCCAGTATTATGTTGAATCGAAATAGTGAGAGGAAACATCCTTGCCTTGTTCTCAATCTTAGGAGAAAAACATCTAGTTTCTCATCATTAAGTATGATGTTAGCTGCAGGTCTTTTGTAGATATTCTCTATTAAGTTAAAGAAGTATTCCTCTATTCCTAGTTTGCTGAGAGTAAATCATGAATGGGTATTGAATTTTGTCAAATGCTTTTTTTGCATCTATTGATATAATCATAAGATTTTTTCTTCTTCAGCTTGTTCATGTGATGGATCACATTAATCAATTTTTGAATGTTGAACCAGCCTTCCATACCTGGAATAAATCCCACTTGGTTGTGGTATATACTTCTTTTTATACATTGTTGGATTCTGTTCGCTAATATTTTGCTGAGAATTTTTGCATCTGTGTTCATGAGTTTGGTTGGTAGTGTTCTGTTGGTCTGTAGTTTTCTTTTGCTGTAATGTCTTTATCTGGTTTTGGTGTTAGGGTTATGCTGGACTCATGGAATGAATTAGGAAGGGGTCTCTCCGTTTCTATCTTCTGGAACAATTGTAGAGAATGGATGCCATTTGTTGCTTAAATGTCTTGCAGAATTCACAAGTGAAACCATCTGAGCAGGCCAGGTGCTCTGTTTTGAAGTTTATTAATTATTTATACAGTTGTAAAAATAGATTAACTATTTCTCCCTGTGTGAGCTTTAGTAGAGTGTGTCTTTCAAGGAATTGGTTTATTTTTTCTAAGTTATCAAATTGGTGGGTGTGGAGTTCTTCATAATATTCTTTTATTTTCCCTTTAATGTCCATGGAATCAGTAGTGATGGCCCCTCTTTCATTTCTTATATTAGTAATTTGTGTCTTATATCTTTTTTCTTTGTTGTCCTAACTAGAAGTTTGTCAACTTTATTGCTCTTTTCTTATTGCTCAAAGAAGTAGTATTGGTTTCATTGATTTTCTTTGTTTTCCTTTTTTCAATTTTATTGATTTCTGCTCTAATTTTTATTTCTTGTCTTCTGCTTGCTTTAAGTTTATATTGCTCTTCTTTTTCTAGTTTTCTAGGGTGAGAGATTAGAATATTAATTTTAGATCTTTCTTCTTTTTTAATATTTGCATTCAATGTTGTAAATTTCCTTCTAAGCGCCACTCTTATTGTATCCACCAAATTTGGAAAGTTGTATTTTTATTTTTATTTAGTTCACAATATTTAAAAATTTCTCTCAAGTATTCTCCTTTGACTCATGTATTATTTAGAAATATGTTGTTTAATCTCCAAGTGTACTGGGATCTTCCAGCTATCTTTTTGTCATTGATTTCTAGTTTATTTCCATTGCGGTCTGAGAGCATGCTTTGTATGATTTCTGTTCTTTGAAACTTGTTTATGTCCAAGAATGTGGTATATCTTGGTGAATGCTCCATGTGAGCTTGGGAAATTGCATATTTTGTTTTTGTTGGATAAAATATTTTATATGTCAAATAGATCTAGATGATTGATGGTGCTGTTCAGATCATCTAGATCCTTACAGATTTTCCTACTGGGTCTGTCGATTATGAATAGAAATACATTTAAATCTTCAACTATAATAGTGGATTTGGTAACTGTCATTAATTTTGGAACATTCTCAGCCATTAATGCCTCAAGTATTTCTTCTGTTCCTTTCTCCTTTCTTCTCCTTTTGGTACTCCCATTATGCACATGTTATACCTTTGTAATTATCCCATAGTTCTTGAATATTCTACTCCATTTTTTTTTTAAATTTTATTTTCCCTTTGCATTTCAGTCTGTTAAGTTTCTGTTGACATATCTTCGAGCTCACTGATTCTTTCCTTGGTTGTCTCCATTTTGCTGGTGAGCCCATAAAAGGCATTGTTTATTTCTGTGACAGTGTTTTCGAGTTCTGTCATTTCCTTTTGGTTCTTTATGAGAATTTCCATCTGGCTGCTTACATTACACATCTGTTTTTACATGTTTACTTTTTCTATTAGAGTCCTTGTGATGTTAATCGTAGTTATTTTAAATTCTCAGTCTCATGATTCCAAAATCTCGGCCATATCTTAATCTAGTTCTGTTGCCTGCTTTTGCCTTCAGACTGTGGATTCTTTTCTTGCTTTTTAGCATGTCTTGTAATTTTCTGTTGAAAGCCAGGCATCACATCTTGGGTAATAGGAACTGAGGTACACAGGTCTTTAGTGTCAGGGTTTATGTGTATCTGGCTAAGAGTCAGGCTGTGTTTACTGTTTGCTATAGCTATAGGTGCCTGAGCCATCAGTTTCCTCTAGTGTCCTTGTTTTTGTCCCCCCACTGTCTTTGGGTTTCTCTAGAAACTCCTTCTTAAATGGAATCTGAGCCTTACAGCTCTTTCAGTGGTAATCCTATTATTATATGCCTGTTAATGTGGTGGCAAGGTGTGGGGGAGGAGCAACGTTCTGTAATCCTGGGATTAGGTCTCAGTCTTTCAGTGTGTCTGTGCCCCTGGGCTGTCAACTGCACACGTGCATTTCAAACCCCTTTTCAAGAAGGCTAGAGGGGCTGGAGTTGGGTATTTCCTTCCCCATATAGGTTATGTTGACCTGAAAGGAAATAGCTGAGGCAAAATTAATAGAGAGAGTTTATTTGGGCCAAGGTTGGGTACTGCAGCCTGGGACACACTTCCAAGTTGCCTTGGGAGTGCTCCAGAGAACAAAAGAAAGGCTCAAGTTTTTAAAGGAAAAAGAATGAAATAGTGGTGGTGGTGGGGGGTTGATGCCAGGAATTCTCAGTGGTTTACAGAAATAACATTAGTTAGTGGTTGGCTGTACATTGTTGAACTATAGGGTGTATAGCATTTTATGGCTACTTGACACCAGTGAGTCTCGTGCCTGCACAGCAAGCAGTTTCAAGAGGTAATCATTTAGCTCAAGGGGAAATGACTCAACTGCTGTTCTGCTGTTTCATTCCAGTGAGTTCCAGGTCTTCTTTGGGCATGATAATCTAAAGGGGCTCATATTCCTCAGATAAAAAAGCTTCTCCTCTCCTCCTCCTCCTCCTTCTCCTTCTTCTCTTCTTCCTCCTCTTCCTTCTCCTCCTCCTTCTCCTCCTTCCTTTTCTTTTCCCACAGTTAGGCTCTGGTAAAATATTCTCCCTTATAGACAGTGGGGCACACAAGGCTCTCGACATTTTCCAAAATGTCCACATCTCCTCTGAGTGTATTTTTAAGTGGTTACTTCCCCCTGCCCCTGCTGGAAGCATGAGGGACTATTTCCCTGATCTTTACTGTAAGAACCTGCTGTAGCTCCTGGAAGTAAAACCCATGAGAATGCAGAGGCCTCCTAAGACTGAGCCCCCACGAATTTTCAGCTCTCAAACAAGTCCACATTCAGGCTCCAGCGCTTTGTTGATAACAGTTTAAGTTTTCTTACCAGTTCTTGGCTCCATTGGCTTCTGCTCCTGGTAAACCCTGCTTCTCAGCAACTCTCTCTCCAGTCTGGGGGCAGCAGTTTGTGCTGTGACCTCAACTCTATGATCCACCTAGGGAGAGTTGTTGATTCTCAGTTTGTTCAGCATTGTCCTTTTTCTGAAGGCAGGAGTGCTGACTTCCAAGCTCTTTCCATGTCAAAGAGGAAACTAGAAGTCAGTGAGCATCTTTTCATACATTCATTTGCCCTTTGTATGTCTTCTTTGGTCAGGTGTCTGTTCAGAATTTTTACCCATTTTTAATCTTCAGTGTTTTCTGTTTTTTGTTTTTTTACTGCTGACTTTAAGAGTTCTTTGCGTATTTTGGCTACAAGTTCTTTATCAGATACATCCATTGCAAATATTTTTTCCCTATCTGTGGCTTCTTCTTTTGCCAATGTTTTTCACAGAGTAGAAGTTTTTAACTTTAATAAAGTTCAATTTATCAATTTTTTTCTTTCCTGGATCTTGCTTTTTGCATTGTATCTTAAATCTCATCACCAAACCCAATGCTAAATACTGCCTTTTCAATTAACATGTCTAGACTTCTCATAGGGCATTAAATATTCTCCAATTATCTTGAACTTTAAAGGCTCCATAGGAGTTCATATATATCAGTGCATTATAATTGATTTTAGCATTTCTCTATCGTTAGAAATTATAGTTTCCATTTTTTTGAAATTATAAACAATACTTATGAAAAAGCTGATATAACATTATTATTAATGTCTCCATTTAATTCCATAGCTAAGAAATTAATAAATCAAAATATGTGGCTATTACTAAGGCTCTTAATCAAATTATCGCATTCCTTGAAAATTTGCACCTTTACTGAAATGTTAGTCTATTATTCTTAAAAACATTTGACAATTGTAAAGAAGAAGACATTTATCTTGTTAAAAGGCAAATATATCCTATCATGATAGAGGTTAGAATAGCGGTTTCTTTGCAGGTATTGACATCGTGAGGGAGCCAGGAATGTTTTACATTTTGATCAGATCAGTGGTTAAATGGTTGTCTATATATGCAAAATTCATGAAACCGTATGTTTAAAATCTCTGCACTTTACTATATATGTTATACTTCAATATAAAGTAAATAAAAGAAATAACTATTTACATTTTAATTTATTTGCTTTTTAAAAGTGTATGTTAAATGCTTTTTTTTACCCGTGATTAGTATGTTGCTATTCTTAAATCAGGGGGCTTTTAATTTTTTTTATTCAGAATAGATTTTTAAATATTTACCCCTTGCAGTTTTCATTTATTACAAATACTGGGTGAACTTCTAACTGTAAGGAATCTGTAGAATGTGGAACACATGAATGTCATTAGGATTTCCTCTGGCCAGAAAGGAATTTTAGCTGCTCCAGGCTGGCAGCTTTTTCCTCATTTGGGGGATGGTTCTGTGCCAGATGCATTGTGTAGCACCGAGTTCTGTGCGGGGTCAAGTTTGTGTATGTTTTTCACTCAGACTAAAGTCATTGTCTGACAACATGCCCTCAGGACTTTGGCAGTTTCTCTTCTGTGCTGACTTCATGTGAAAAGTGCATCCATATGCAGACAACAGAAATAGTTGTGAAAATAATGGCTTTGGGGAATCAAAAAGAGCTAGTCAAAATGAAAGGAATTAAGTGTGAAGCAACTGGGTCTAGTCCTGATTTAAGCAATAACTAGCCAATAACTTGCCCAGAGTGACCATGTGCAAGTCGTCTTGACTTTGAGATTCACTATCCTCATCTATAAAGCGTGGAGTTTTGACAAGTTCAGTGACGGCAGATAGTCTTCAGTCATGCGTCAGCTTTACGGATTGGTGGTGGATGATCAGAAAGTTTTGTTGTGAAAACAAAACAAAGTAGTGAGGCACTGCCTTGGGTTTTTTAATGTAATGCTGGGATTAATTAGTGATGTCTGCTATGGGCCCAGCAATAGGGAGTGATACTGCCTGTGTGACATAGTTGCTATTCCAGGGTTAAATAATACTTAAGCTCTTCTCTTAACTTGATGCATCTGTGATTGTCTGCAAAGGATCAAATCAGAAGCAGAGAGCCTAGGACACTAGGAATTGGCAGAGGAGTGCTTTCTGCCGTCAGCCTTAAGAGAGGCGGAATAGAATGGTGGTTAAAAGTCTGAATTTGGATACTGGGAACACTAGTTAATATCTGTGTCAGAGAAGGCACAGATTATTTAACTTCCTTATATTCAAATTTCTTACCTATTCTTTAATTTTCTTAATTTTCTTGTGTAGAAATGGGGTTTATTATGAATACTAAATTATCTGACACCCAAAATGTGTTTTGAGGAGCAAGTAGCACATGGTAAGTGGTCACTAAGCTGGCTGTACTCAGTGGTCAAGTAAGGTGGGTGGAATGCTCAGGAAGTAAGTTGACGTAGATGGGTTGTAGGGATGAACCTGGGGAATGCTTGCGCTGCAGATGAAGAAAGAGAAAATGTCTCCTAGAGGCAGGGACACATGGGGTCCTGGGATCCTGCCACGAACCAGAAGAGTAGAATGTTCTGGGAACTCAGAGGGAATGGGAATCAGATCCCAGTGTTGTCAGATGCCAAGGGCACCAGGACTGTAGTTCCATAGGGAGTTTGCGGATGTCAGTTAGCAAGTCGTTTTGTTTATGCAATTTCCCTCTCTTGTTTTATTTTTAAACTGCATTTGAGAAATCCCTGCGTAAAAAGTTAAAACGAAACTTGAGAACATATAAGTTCCACAGCTGTTCTGTCCAGTGGTTTGGCTGTGTTGTTCAGAGAAGTGGTCGTTCCACCTTTTCTCTTTCTTTCCTCCTTGGTGGCATCCCAGTGAACAGTTTTCTAAAGCAGATTTGACAACTGTCTCAAATAGGACACATATGACAAATGTCTATGGCTCGGTGGCTAATGAAGCAGAGCTTGAGATCAGAAGCAACTCTCTGTGATGAAGGGCAGAAAACAGACACCCTGTGGGGAACCAGACTTTCTGATTCTCACCTGGCTCTCAGCTGGGAGAGCTTCCTGGGAGGCAGGATTTCTGCTTTCATCTGTCGGCTCTGACCCACGTGTTCTTAATGATCACAATATTACAGGATGTGTTGGGAGGGGCACTTGCATTTAATTTAATTGATTCAACCCTTTCCCTATACAAATAAGAGAAAGAAGTACAGAGGTGAAATGGTTTATCATAGATTGTATAGCTACTTCATGACAAGGCAGGACTGGCAAGTGGGCATGTCACAACAAAAGCCACCATGCAGTTCTGATTCCAGGGCAAGAACCAGGTGGAGAACTGCAGTGAGTTGCCCAGGAACCTCAGAGACCCTCCGCTGCACTGGTCTCCAGACCTGCCTGTGACATGAGGATGCCCCAGGCACTTGCTAATAATGTGGAAGGGGGGCCTTAACCCACCCCAAATACAGAGTCAGAGTCTTTAGAGATGATGCCTCAAATTCTCTGTTTCTGAAGTGCTCCAGGTGACCAGGTGATTTTTACCCAAGGCCATTTGGGGAGCCTTTAATCTAGTTCAAATGCATCACTTATTTTATCACTCAGTTTATGTATATAAACTGAGGCACAGGGTAGGAAGAGGGTTTCCTCAAAGTCATTTTGACAATTGAGTAAAGAACCAAAACCGGAACTCAGAGATGGGGTCACCATGCCCAGTTATGCATTGGGTCTCCTTGTGCGGTCCCTGGTACCTGGCAGAGTCTTCACTCTAATGGGGGCTCCAGGATCCTCAATTTTGTCTCCATATGTTCATGCGGCAGGAATAAGCAATCTTGGCCTCAGCTGCAACACAGATGATTTCAAGGGGGGTTATTTGATGTGCTTAACAAATGGAGCATGAACAGATTCTATTTGAACTTGGGAACACGTAGCACACCCCTTCGAGTCCTTGCAGCACCGGTCCCCACTCAATGTCTATTCTTTGCTCAGCACAGAGGACCTTCTGAGACCAAGTTAACTATCTGTTGATGTCTATACTTGTCCTTTATAACTCCATGAAACCAATTAGAATTTTAGGATAAGCTCTTAAATGGTGCCTGGAAATAGGGCTGGGTGTGAGGAGAGGTAGGCAGGGCTATTTTATTACGAGAACTAAGTTTTCCCGATGACAGTGTGCTGTCCAGTTGCTCCTGGGGCTCTGGGAGTGGCATTGGAATGTGCATGGAAGTGTCCCGGCCTGCCCTGCTGGTTGTTTGGGGGGTATTTCATGATCCTGGGCTCCTGGCTGGCTTGGTAGTGTGGGTTCTAGGCGCTGCCTCACCCCAGTCTTTCCCTGTTGGTGGCCGTGGTGATGTGATCCAAGAGTCATGGATTCAAAAACTAGGGGTGACATGGAGTTTGTCTGCTGAATCTCCTCATTTCCTAAATGCACACATTATTATCTCAACTTTATTGATAAAGCAGCTGAGAGAGAGAGAGAAAGAGAGAGAGAGAGAGAGAGAGAGAGAGAGAGAGAGGGAGCACACATGCAGAGAATTGATCTTCCCTAGATGTCATGAAACAGAGCACCCAGGTCTCTGGCTGTTCAGAGCAGGCTCTTCCCAGCGCCTCTGGCTGGTTTCAAGTGTAACGCACGGAACAGCGTGGTAGGGCGTGGCACAGCATATCATGGGCTACCTCTTATCCAGACTCTAGTAGTTTTCTCCCTAGCTGTAGAGGAGGAGGGGGTTCTGCTCTGCTGTCTCCTCGCTTGGGCTGTTGGAGTCATTATCACTGGAACATCCCTGGTAACTGTGGCAGGTAAAGGAGACTCTTGTCCTCGTTCTTTAATGCCTCTGCCTGGAACAACACGTCGCTTCTGCTTACCTTTTTTTTTTTATCAAATTGGATCTTGTGGCTTGCCTGTTTTCAAGATGACATGGAAGTACAGCTCTGCCGTGTGCACAGAAGAATAAGAACTGGAAATAGCAGTGGGTGTCTCTAAGCACTACCACATGGTCGCATTATCCGTATCAGTTTAGCAACTGTTAAGTGTCGAAAGAAGTGACTGGACTGTGTAACATCACTAGACTAAACAATTTCTAATGCTTCCCATTCAAATAGTCCATTCATTTAAAAAATATTTTTTTAATTTTAACTGGGGGCAGAGTGGTGCATCCAGACGGCTTCATAATGTTTAGTGCACTCCATAGCATTCTAAAGAAAACATGCAAAGAAACCCACACGTGATTTTATCTAAATGTCAGAGAATAGCGTGATGATTGCCACATCAAGTTACCCACATCAACTCAGAAAAGTGGGAAATCATTATAAAGCCCTCAGTGGCCACAGGTGTTAGTTTGTACTTACGGTGATATTTTTATTTCATTATTTATTAAGATCACAATTAAGCTTATGAAGGCTAATTAGCCTCTAGGTTAGTATCTGGTAAGTATCGCAAAGAGATCATTGGGCAATTAAATGTTCCACGTCACATACAAAATAGTCAGTTTTGTTTTTATCACTGTTTTTTTTTTTAAAAAAATTGAGACCCGGTAGTCTACTTGATTTATTACTATGTGTTATACTCCATAATATTCTCAGCTAAACATGTTTTATTATCTTTGCATCAAAATTAACAGTTCATTTTTATTCTACATTTTTAAAGATAAGAACATATAATATTAAGTCGACTGCAGAGTCTTTAGGCCGGTGTAACAAACACTAATGTGTTTTGTATTACATGAACTAGTTGAAAAATGCAAGACGTCTCTTTCAAGGCACCAGCAACACTGGCGTTAGTGATGGATGGCCACAGGGTGGCGCCTTCTCCCAAGAGCGCCCACGTTCACCAACAGCCTCTGTCGGAGTCCTTCCCATGCGAGAGATGTTCAGTAAGAAATTGTTATTGCAGTTTACAGCTCCCAAGTAGCTCCATTTTAGCTTCGTGGTTTTTGATTCAATTACTTTTCTCATTACAATCTCTTGAGATTGCTCTAGTCATACTGTGCTTCTTCAAGAATCTGCCCCCAAAAGTCAGGAGGTTTCTGTTTCATTGGTGGAGGGTACTATAGTTCCATCAGTTATCTGAAGCATTTTGAGGATTTGCTGTATTTCTAAGAATGTCTTCCGAAATGTTTCTGAGACCCTAACTCTGTCGTTTTCCCCAACAGAGGATGAGACACCTGAAGTACTTTTGATGACTTTTAAATGATTCCATGTTCTTTGTAAAAACCGTAAAATATATTTTTGCCTAAAGAAAAGGACAAAATTTATCTGCATTTAGGGTGACCAACTCATCCTGATTTGGCCTGGGTTTTCTTTTAGCACTGAAAGGTCTAGTGTTCCAGGACACCTCTTAGTTCTGGGCCATTCGGGACAGTTGGTCACTCTACGTGTGTTTTAAACACTAAGGTTGAACCTGGCTTCTATATTTGTGTATTTTCTCCCTTTCTTCTCTCTTCATCTCACTCTGTGTGTGCATATGTGTATGTATACATATATGTATGTACATAGATGTGTGCATATAAGATATATGAGAATATACACATATACATATATATAAATATACATACATATGAAAATAATGCACATATGCTTATGTTTACAGCTTTTTTCACTTAACATGGGTGATGCACTCTTCCAAGTCGTTAAATATTCTTCAATTGCTTGAATGTTAATGGCCTCGTGCTATTTCATTATATAAATATACCATAATAAAAACATTTCATTACAGCTGGGCATTAATTATTTATGTTTTCATTTTAAAAATAATTTGAATCAACATTATGATGAAAAATTCCAGTTTAAAAATCTTCATTCGCACCTTTATTTCTGTAGCTGTGGAATTAATACATCACAATATATGAAATGTGAAGCTTTAACGTATATCACCAAATTGCTTCCTGGAAAGTTTTTACTTTGGGCAACATCTATTATTTGTGGTAGGCAGAATAATGGATCTTTAAAAGTTTATTCCCTAGTCCCTGGAACCTGTGAATCTGTTACCTGCCATGACAAAGGGGTCCTTGTGGATGCGATTAAGGGCACAGACTTTGATACGGGAAGATGATCCTAGACTGCCCAGGAGGGCCCAGTCTAACAACGTGAGTTCTTAAAAGCAGAGACTTTGTTGCTGCATCAGCGAGAGGAGATGGAAGAAGAGATTGGAAGTGTGGGAGGGACTTAACCCACTGTTTCTGGCTTTGAAGATGCAGGAGGGAGCTATGAGCCGTGGAACATAGAGGCTTCTAGAAGCTGGGAAAGGCCTTTGACTGACAGCCATCAAGAAAATGGGTATCTCAGTCCAATAACCCGAAGGGAATGAATTCTGCCAACACCCTGAGTGATCAAAAAAAAAAAATGAATCCTTCCCTAGAACCTGTAGGAAGGAACATAGTCCTGAGAATGCTTTGGTTTTGGTCTGAGACTCATGTTTGACTTCTAATCTTCAGAAGTGTAAGATAAACGTATGTTGTTGAAGCCACTAATTTGTTACAACAGTGACAGAAAACGAATACATTATTATTTTAAAATTTATGACATTTTGTTAATAAAAATAGTATTTTGTGTATAGGCAAAACTAACCTACAGTGGTAGAATTGAGACTAGATGTTCCCTTTGGGGGATATTGACTGGCAGGGGGCATGAGGGAGGTTTTTAGGGTTTGGAAATCTACAAATGATCTCGGTGGTAGTTCTTGGGGTGTACGTATGTAAAATTGATTCAACTTCATTGAACTTTATCATAGGAAAGTATTATCTCAATTAAAAAGTAAGTAGAAAAAGAAAAACATTCTGGTATCAGCTTGTTTAAATTTTTATTTATTGATTGGTATTTTAATTGTACATGTTCAGTGGTTTACGCTTTTATCTTGTGAATTATCTGACAGTCTCCTTGGCTTAGGAGTTCAGCTATTTTTCTTATTTAATTGTAAGAAATTTTAGAACTTCTCCTTCTTGTACGTTCCATTTAAAAATAAAAACACTATGTCACCTCTTAACAACAGAGAAGTGACAGAACTTGAAATATATCCCTGACCTCAGGATTTCCTCTCGCAAGAGGGAACTTAAGCCCTTAAAAAAATAACTTTTGGGACTGTCCCCTGCCAATTGCATCACATAACACTGATGCGCAGAGTCAAGTTTTACTTAGAAATTAAGTTTGTATAAACCCCCAGTCCACATGCAAGGTCAGCGTCCTGCAGAATAAGCTCAGGAAGTTTTCATCCTCCAGCGATGGGGCTTGATGCAAAGGTGCGTCTGGAGGCAAGAGCTAGAAATCGTAGTCAAAGTCAGTCATGTGGAAGCAAAGTGGGTTAGTAGCAATGCAGGGGATTAATATCAAGCTTTGGGCACAAGCCCAGCCTGCCTGCTAAGCAGCCACGCATCCTAACTGGATACCATTAGGTCCATTGCTTTGTGTGTAAAATGGGGGGATTTGCAAGACCAAGGATGGCAAACAGGTTTCAATGTGAGTATCAGCCCGACAGGTTTACTGGAAACTATAGTGAGGCCTTATATGGGCTATGAGAAATAGTCACGCGATTCTTTACTGCTATCCTCCATGGGCACAGGTTAGGGATGAGCCTAGCTCTGGGACATGTTGGCCATATCTGGGCTAGGAGATATCTGTGTTCCTTTCTAGTTTATTCTTCCAGGATTGGTTATTATCTTGGAACAGGTCTATTCTGAGACCTGGATGTTTAGGGCAAAGAGTTCTTGGCTGCTTGGCCCTCGAACAGGCAGGGTAGTGGTTACGATGATGGACTTTGGAGCCAGACTGCCAGGATGTGGATGCTCCGGAAGCTTTCAATGCAACAGCAGCTCTCTGTCCCCCAGTTTCCCTAGCAGGAAGATGGGTGTGAGTTAAACTGGTTGACACAGGAAAAGGTCACTGAACAGTGAGTTGATAGCATATGGGAAATATTTAATAAGTTAGTTGTTATGGATATTGACAAGGCGGAGAATGTAGTGATCGGAGGATGCTGGGCAGAGATGCAGGATGTGGACTACTGGACAGACAGACTCCCTTAACTGTCTTCATGCTTATGGACGAAGACGTGGTAGAAGTGGACCTTCAGGAAAGCCTGAGCTATAGACGAGGAAATAAAACCTGTCTCTTGCAAACAGGGGAGCGTGAGGGCTGAGGACCCACACATGAACCAGAAGTGCAGAACACTCTGGGCCCCAGAAGGAACGGCAGAAAGAGTCCAGGTATGACAGACACGAAGAGGCACCGTGCCCAAGTTCTGCAGGGAAATCAAAGATTGCAGTCAGAAAGTCCCTTTGATTTTGCAATTTCCCTTCCTTTGGTTTTGGTTTTAATCTGGATTTGAGAAACCTTAGTGTTGAAAGCTGAAATGAAACTTGAGGCCATCCAGCTTCTGCAGATGTTTGGTCCCCGCGGCCTGGGTGCATCCCCCAGAGAGGTGGCCACTCTGCTTTCTCTCTCTCCCCTCCTTGGTGGCTTCCTGGTTAGCACTTACCTAAAGCAGACACAACAATTTGCTTGTAGTTTAGGGGGTGGTGAATGACAAGATTGTGGTCTAGACACTAAGTTGGTAGTGGACAGGTGTACGTTAGCATTGGAAAAGAAATGAGTTTCCTGCAATGGAAGCTGTTCTCTGTCTTACGCGATCCTCAGGGAATGTTAGCAGGGTCAGGTAGAAGCATGTCCTGGGAGTCACAAGTTCTGGCTACATTTTTCAGCTTTGGCTCACATGTATTTCGGAGATCACAAAAATCACAGAGATAGTGGAAAGAGACATTAGAGGGAGAGAGGAAGGCTTTGCAGCAGGCCATGCAGCTGGTCTATGGTGAGTCAGGACTGGAGAGTGAGTGGAAGCCAACCTGGGATTTGGGCAGGTCATTCATTGCAGAGGCTGCCCTGCAGGTTCAGGACAGTGGGGGCAGAACCCAAACGTGACAGCACAAAGGACCCTCGGAGAACATCCAGTGTTCTACTCTTAGACTGTACCTTAGGATCCCCAGGAAAACTGGTTATAAACTTATGTTTCCCACAACCCAACATCCTGACTCAGAATCTTGGGATGAGGCCAGGAAATCTGTGTTTACAGAAGCAGCCCTAGCGATTTTGACTCACAGCCAATTTGGAAAGGATCAGCCTGGTGCAAAAGCTAAGCTGAGTCCCCCAGAAGGAAAATGGTTTGCACAGGCTCACCTGACAGTATAGTGTGGAGGCAAAGCCTAAGGGAAGAGTTGAGGCTGAAGTCTCAGCAATGTGCAACGCTTTCATGTTTGGGCCATGGGCTCTGCTGGGAACAATATCCCAGAGGCCCCAGCATCTCCAGTGCTTGAGTTCGCAGACAGGTTCATGCTACAGGAGTTGGAGGACAAACAGACTGAAGACTTCTTTGACATAAAGAGATATGACATTCACCATTCCCCACCTTCTGCCCAAGCCTGCCTCGTGCTAGAGGGTCTTCCGAGTATTAGTGCATATGGTGACATCTCAGTCATTTTTATTCCAATTCACCGTGTGCTTCCATACTTGGTTGGCATTTTAGGGCTCACTCCTGATTGGTGTTTGGAGATGAGATCTTGGTGGCGGGAGAAGAGATACACAGGACGACTGGATCTGGGGTGAGGATGAATGACATCGTCTGGTTGCTAATTGCTCCCAGGGCTTTGGGTGCGTTTGGGCAGGGGAGCTTTGATAAAAAATCTGTGTCTAGGCAGGCAGTGCCTGAGCAAGGAGTGCGTTCATTTTAACCCAGGTTTGTGGCTGGTACATGAGGGAAGATTTGAAAGACTTTCCCTTCCAACTCTTTCCTGGCCAGTGCACAGAATGATGCTTACCGAGATAAATGACTCCTGGAGAGGCGGAAACGTGTGATCATCTGCTAGATTCTGTCATTTCCTGCCTGTAACTCAGAACTATCCTCATTTACTGGAGAGTTTCCCTCCGAGGCCCGGAAGGAGAACTGGGTCTGCTCAATGCCCAGGGAGTCAGTGCCATTTATGGGATCAGCACCAGTGTCTCCTGCTTCCCGGCTAGAATGTTTCCAGTGCCTCATGCTTCTGAGTGCATTGCTGTCTGCAGAAGCCACCTCTCTCCCCAAGCCTGGCAGGCCTGGGCTCTGCTAGTTGGTCTTTACTCTTGGTGCGGAGGCTGGTTTCCATACAACTGGGTCCCCTTTTGGAGAGAGGAGCTGGCCAAGGTCATGTTCTGCAGTGGAATCTTAGGGAGCATCCAGGAAGAGGGGGCCCTGTCTTTTTAAATGCATGTTCCCAGACCTCTGTAGTTGGGGCTTAGAGGGATAGCGAGAGAGGGAAGGAAACTCAGAGTTCGGGGTGTGCCTGCCCCTAAATGCCACTGTGGGGTATTCTGAGAACTGGTTCTAGGCCCTGGGTTCCTGGCCATCCCACTGTGTCCTCTTACCAAAGGTCTTCAGTAAGTCCCAGCTTACCCAGTTCTTCCTACAAGCTGCCGCCTCTCCTTCCCCCTCGCCATCCCTTCCTGCCTGGATCATTGTGGAGATCTGCTCTTGGGTCCTCCCTTCCACTTCCATCCTCACTCAGCCACCAGCTCTCTCTTCTTCAAGCACAGCTCCGCTCAGGCTGCCTCCCTGCCCTGCTAGCCCAAACACCTTCAGTGCTTCCCAGTGACCTTCAGAATGGGCCCCAAACTGTCCATCTTGACATTGAAGAGCCTCCAAAACATTGCTCCAAATTTGCATTCTAAAATGTCTAAACATTTCTCCTATTCCTGGAGTAAATCCCAGCTGACAAGATTTCTGCCTCTTGGTCACTCTTCTCCTGTCCACCCTAAACCAGCTCAGTCAAACCCTCACTTCTGACGTCTCTCCAGCCATTAAGATAGGTCTTGCTTATGCCTCTTCCTCACTGGAAAGTGCAACTTATCCACTAAGTCCATTGTCACCTGTTCCTTCTCTGAGGTCTGGATTCATAGACGACCGGTGTTTCTCTGGGTTGAGGATAGATTGGACGGGAATGACCAGAGGAAGGGAGAACATGTCAGAGACTGTTGCATCAGACCAGGTGGGAGACGTCCCCTGGTAGGAGTGAGGGAGTGGGCAGGAGGGGAGAAGGGGTGGTGGGCAGGAGAGGCTGTGGGCTTATGCTGGACGAGAAACTGAAGTCCTTGGGTCCCAGGAGGCTGGTGTTGGGCACTGGAACCACAGTGCCAGAGAAGTCCTGTCTGTCTTGAATCTGCATGGAGACCAGCCAAGTCCAAAGACGGTCACCAGAATCCTGGTCCTCACTCTTCCTGAAACCATGCTGCCACCCCAAGCTTCACCCTGCCAGCTTCATCTTGTCCAAAAAGAAAATATAACTGTGGGATTTCATAAGCAAAATATATTCTTGAACACCCTAGACCACACAACAATCAGGGATGGGTCTGCGCCCACAGCTGGTGTCCTGGATAGAGTGCAAAGGCTGGATTTGGTGGCTGGCCTTGACTCCCAGTTTCCTCTTATTCCAGTCTGATCCTTCTTGAAACATGTTTCCCATTTCTAAAATGCAGGGTTTGCAGTGCCATTCTGAGGACCGTCATTGCTCTGACTGTCCTGGAGGTGGTCAGCACTGCTCTAGGAAGGAGAAGCCTTCCTGGCTGAGCAAGCCCTGGGGAGCTCACCGCGGCTGCCCTGAGCAGCAGACACAGCAGCCCTGCGGACCCCTTCATGCTGGAGGGCAAGAGTCAGAGGCTTCTGGGTTTTTCTCTCCTCCTCTCGCCTCCTCTGGTTGCTGTACCTGATCTTTACAGACTCAGAATCTGTTATTTTATAGGAGATGAAGAGTTAGGGAGGTGAGAGGGAATTCCTTGGCAGGGTCATGGTCAAGGAAAGATGAACTGAGACCAGAAATCTGCAGAGTAGGCTCTGGGTTCTGGAGAGGTTTCCAGGAAGTGAAAAGGAGAAGGCATGGGCTGGGACTGGGCACAATTTCCATTCATTGCTGAGGCTACTGGGGGTGGGTAGGGCAGGGGGGTGCAGTTGTGCCCAATCTGAAAACAGAAAACGCTCTCAGTCAGATCATTTCATGGGCTCCACTTCCTCTGCACTAAAATGCCTTCTGAAGAAAAGGGAGGAAGAAAGGAAATTGGGTCACCAGGGAGATGAGTAGATCTAAAATTTCTCCTATCCCCACTCTGGCAGCATCCTCATCATGGGCTCAAACTGTGGCTGGGATTCCAACCAGACGTTAATGAAACCTCTACATTTCTAAACCTTGCTAGCTCCTTTATGACCCACTGTGGTATTAAATTAGAACTTTGGATGAATGAAGGACTCCAGGAGTCTTGTAGTGGTTTTTTTGTTTGTTTCTTTTTTGTTTTTCGTTTTGAGACAGAGTCTCACTCTGTCACCTTGGCTGGAGTACAGTGGCGTCAGCCTAGCTCATGGCAACCTCACACTCCTGGTCTCAAGCAATCCTCCTGCCTCAGCCTCCCGAGTAGCTGGGATCACAGGCGAGCACCACCACGCCTGGCTAATTTTTTCTATTTTCGGTAGAAGCAAGATCTTGCTCTTGCTGAGGCTGATCTTGAACTCCTGAGCTCAAGCAATCCTCCTGCCTCGGCCTCCCAGAGTGCTAGGATTACAGGTGTGAGCCACCACACCCAGCCAGGAATCCTGCAGTTGTAATGTGCTTGGATCTGAGCACCAGAGGATGTCAGACCTGGGCAGCACGTGAAGATCTAGGAGTGCTGTGGTTTTCAAACCTTGGTTTAGCTGTCAAAGTCATTCCCTGAGTGAAATCATAGGGGGATTCCCAGTAGATCTCCAGGTCGAATAGAGTGGTCTGTACGATGCAGAATGGGAGGCTCCCCCCACCTCACACCCAGCTCCAGGGACCAGCAGTGTGAGAAGGGCTGATTCTGTAAAGGCCCCTCCCTGCCAAATGCACATCAAGGCAAGGTATCTGATGCATATTGATAGACCAAGTGCGAACATGGTCCAGGCATAGCTTCAACTTACTCCACTGGATGGTCAGTGCAGGGCTGGGAAACTCTATATAGTAGAGAGGAGAAACACTACATCACACACCAGCCTGGGAGCATTTCAGGGACATTTGTCCAGCTACTGGTGCACTCTGTGCTCATCTCTGCTTTTGACTTTGCCCATGCTCAGCCTCACCATCAACTCCTCAGATGCTTGTCTTTTCTTCTCCACTATTCCAAATTGACTTCCACCCTCCCTCCTCTCTGCAGCTCCCCAGAGTTCAGATTTCACCCTAGACAATGGCCCTTCTACCACCTGAGTTGTACATTTCATTCAATTGACATTGAACCTGCCAGGCCAGACCTGCATCTCGTTTTCTAATCAAAGGAGGTTTCCCCCAGGCTCCCTCTGGACCAATGTCTTCACCGAAACCCTTTGAATGGCATAAGGGCGTGGAAGAAGGCAGTGGGGTCTTGCCCAGAGGGGACTGGACACCTCTATTCGATGTCAGATCAAGAATAGGTCGAGAGCTATGACCTTCAACTGAACTTCCTCAAGGTAAAGCCTTAGGGTGTCCCTGTCCTGAGACCAGGCAAAATGCCCACTTGTGCCTACTCTACAGACATGCTGTGCTCATCAATCATTGAGTGTGGAAAGGACAAAGAATGGGAAGCTGTCCCTTGGTTTCCTCTTCTGAAAGTAGTGTGACAATAGTGTCTTAAGGGTTAAATGAATTGACAAATGCAAGGTGCCTTGGTCAATGACCAGCACATTGTAAGCTCTCAAAAAACTCAACAGTCATTACTTTTAGGAACTTGGAAGAAGTATGACCAGGGCACACTGGGAAGGGACTCAAAATGTAAGAGAATGGAATTTTTACAATTTCTCCAAACACTGACTCATGCTTCCAAATTGACACGTGTTGCCGTGGGCATGGTTTTCCAAAGAATGTTTGTGTTATGGAAAAGAAATGATGAGGAATGCCAGAGAGACGGAAGAGGTCCCGGTATCTTGCCGAGGTTCAGATGTTTGGAGTGCTCTGGGCCTCAGAGAAATGGGGCTTGTGTGATGCAGGGACGGCAGCCTCTGAGTGATGCCAATGTCTTAACCGGGCAGCTGTTCAGGGACCCCAGGCACTAGGTCTGTTATTTTCATTTTGCAGATTCCCTGCCCAGACTTCAGCTTGGTGCTACTTGTGGAACTTCGGCGTGGAACATCAGGCCAGCATTTTGACCTTCTGGGTCTGGCTGTCTAGCTCCCTGGCTTCTTTCTGTGTTTCTCTTGCTCGGTGACTTCCTAGCAGCAGCTGTCTAGAGTGGATTCAATTCATATTCTCTGTGGCTGGAGAGTAAGAAGCCTGTGGTCAGAAATCGCTCTGGTGGGGGCCGGAAATGAGTCCCCTCTTTTGGAAACAGATCTCCTGTCTTCCTACCTGGCCCCTGGGAATTTAGACCCATCAGGTGAGAGCCAACCTGAACATCAGGACTCCCAGCTTTGTGCTATTATAGCTCTGTCTCAGATTTCCTCTGAGACCACACAATTAGAGAAAGAATTGAATAGGACCGGAGAACTCACTGTATTCCACCCTGTCCTTTCTCAGATAGAAAAACTGAGGTCCAAGGATCGGAACTTAATCCTTAAATCCACGCAGGATATCAGAGGGCCATGTTTCTCAGTGCCTGGGTCCCCTGACATACCCTACGAGTCTCCTGCTCTAGTGTGCTCTCTCAGGCCTGGGCCTCAGCTCTCCTTCCCACAAAGCAAAATCAGCTGGGATTTGCTCCCAGCCTTTGACAAAGTTGCTTAGAAATCCTTGGAAGAAACATTTTACAAAGTCATTTTCATGGGGAGCTTAGCGGTGCAGTTCACATGCGGTAGATAACTCAGTAAATAACGGCAGCTGCTTTCGTTGAATTCCTTCCCCATGCCGGCAGGGACTACAGAGTTTGTGTGTGTTATCTAACTTAATCCTCCCGATCTGCCAGTGAAGTCAGGACCTTTTTGGTGCTCATTATAAAGATAAAAGAACTGAGGCGTAGAGAAGCCAAGCGCCTTACTTACAGAGCCTGTGAACACGCACACACCCGCGTGCCTTTGTTTGCAGAGCTCGCTGCCTATTATTTCACGTAATCCTCTGAGCACAGGTGTCTTTATCCCTGCTCTACCCATGAGATTAAGTGATTTGGGGGCAAACCAGAGCTGGAGCAAGTCCAGGAGGTACCAACGATATGGTCGTAAGGGGCTGGGGCCCCATTCCCTCCCTGATACGTTGAACTAGAATCTTTGGTGAGGATAATCTAGAGTCTGTGCTTTCAGACACGTCTCTGGTGATTTTAATACGCAGCCCATTAGAAGCCATCTTTCTAGCTCAAGAATTCATTTTATGGTTGGGCAAACGAAAGCCCCATGAGAAAACGTTAAGTTTCCCCAAGTTATTTTACCAATTAGTGTTATGGTACGGAGTGCGAGAAGTGACCACCGAGAGACCGGATTGAGCCAAATTGTGAGTCTTTATCAGCTGGCCAGCAACCGCCCTCTGCACCGCTGAGAGGCAGCAGCACGGAGGGCAGCCCCGAGCCAGGAGAGATGGGCTCTTTTAAAGGCAAAAACCACACCCTTTAAAGTCATCTTTCTGCGCGAGCAGGGTTACGGAAGCCTAGATCAGCATTAATCATTATTAATCTGAGTCAAAAATACATTTAACATTTTGTTTTAAGTCAGATTACATTCTACTCCCTGTTATCCGGGTACATGAGGCACCCCTGGGCGTTTCAGTGCTCCAGGGCGTTCCGGCCCTCTGGGCTAGCTGTTACTTTATCTTGTTGATACTTGCAGCTGTGTGAAGCATACCCTCCTCCCCCTTTCCCCCCTTATTCTTTGCTTAAGCAGACTGACAGAAGCGAGAGAGCAGGTTATTTCCCATAGACCTCAACAGTTAGCGGTGACAAAGGAAAAGAAATGGAAAGCTCTGGAGGGTCTTGCATGGGCACCGCGTTCTGGCTCAGACATGACACACGTTGCTTCATCTCCTCCCTGATCGGTTAAAACGAATTATCCCAATTTTGATGGTAAACGGACAGTCACAGCAGCCAACAGCCTCGTCTTGCGAAGCCCATGAAGACCAGGGCTGAGCCCTCCAGGCTGAGGGTGTGAGTCAATCCTGAAGGGAGGCAACCTCGAGCAGCAGAGGTGCTGGCGGAGGCCGAGGGAATCTAGAATGAGTGTCTGAGCAGGCAGTGACCAGCACCCTTTACAGTCTCGAGGTCAGCTGCAGCAGCTGTGTGTGTGGGTGGGCTGGGGTTTACTTCACCCCAATAACCTTCCCCTTGCAAGCTTCCCCAAAGAAAAGAGGCTCAACGCATTCCTGGATGGGTTTCCAAAGCACATTATATAAACACGCGCATCTGAAGCGTACAAAGGGCGGGCCCCCTAGTGGAGCCCGGGGCGAGCTGCCCAGGTTTTTCTCTCCCAGGGCCTAAGTGCTTCTTCCCCAGCTGCTGGGCGTGTTGGCAGCCAACAGCCCTCGGCTGAGCTTCCTCTGTGGGACCCGGCCTTGGCTGAAGAGAGCCACCTTGCCCAGAGTGGTGTCCTGTTCCAGGAAGAGCCTGCAGCCACGACTGGATGGGATCGGGTAGGAAAGCCTGGTGCCTGTGCTCACTCAGGTTGTCGCTGTTCTAAAGCTCCCCGTGGGCTTGCTGGGGGATGGGCTGCGACTGCACCAAGATGAAAATTCTTCCTCTGCTCAGTCCTGCTCCCCACTCTCTCAGGACATGCTGCATGATCATTTTCATCTAAGAGTTTGCTGCCCAGAGAAGCCAGCTGGTGACATCCCTGGCTCCTGGCTGGGGCCCCTGTGCCATTGGAAGCTTAAACACCTCCAGTGCTTTGCACCTGCAGTGACACGCTCCAGGCGTGGTGATGTTATTCCCAGTTGGAGGTGAATTGCGTTCAGGATTCCTTGAAAGAGAAGAGAGAAAGCTTGGCACAGGGATGTCAGCAAATTCTGTTCAGGTCCTCACAAAAAGAGGGCACGTCTCCCCTCTGCTGCTCCTTCTTAATCCCCCTTTCAAGACCTGGCACCTGAGGGCACCTGCAGATCCCAGTGAGCCATTCCGTGGCCACCCCATGGCTGGTGCATGCCTCCAGGACATGCTGGACTTTGGAGGTACATCCCAGATTGGTGTTTAGGGCTGAAGTCTGCCAGGCTGTAGGAAAGGCAGAGAGGTTTTCTGTACCTGGAGTGAGGGTCAGGGATTGCTCTGAGTGGAAGCTGTTTTGTGGAGCCCGCAGCAGCTCTCGGATGGCTCCTGGTTTCCATGCTTCCCCCTGAGGCTCTCACAGAGAAGTCTTCCAGAAATAGAGCAGCTGTGCCAGTGACCTCAGCTCTGTCTGACTTGGGAGTGTAGCTGTAGAACCCTCTGCCAATCTTTCCGGCCGCAGTAGGTTAAGCTAGTGATGTTTTCCAGGGGAATACTCTCAGAGCAGATCTTGTCGGGTCATTGGTCAGATACTTTGAAAGATATTATTAATATCACCCCTCCTCTGGATGGGCTGCGTAGTCAGCGCCCACAGTAACACAGTGAGAAATATCAGTTCTAGAGATAACACTGAGGCCACCTGCCTCCCGGATCAGAGCTCTTCCTAGTGCCTTGTGACATTCACGTCGCTTTGTGCCACAGCCACCAAGTAGAGTGGCCCAAGGGGACTTCAGTGTGAATAGTGCCCCTGAGAGCCACGCAACACAGTGGCCCCGCTGGACAGAGTGTGACGCAGCAGGCCACTGGCCCTCCAGATCGGCAGCCCCAAACCATGCAGAGTTCCATCAGCAGGACACCCATAACCCTTTTCTACCCCTGGAGACATAGTTGGTCTCTGGGTACAGGCACAGGGGTCACGTGACTGATAGAGATGCAGGTTGATTTTACATGCTGAAGGGAAATCCCGAAGATGAGGTCTTGTCCATTTGACTGGAAGCTCTCAAGCTTATCAATTTAGGATATAAGGGAAGCCTAATAGAGGGAAGGGAATTTTCTGAGTCTAAGCAGTTAGCCTTTAACTGCAGCTTTGCGGGGCTCTAAAAGTTTCCATGTCTCCGTCCACAACGTTCAGCATTCCACCCTGCCTTGACCCATCCTGCTCCCGGTTACCTTTACCCTTCCCCACCTGCCGATGCTCTGGTTCCAGTGCGCAGTGCACAGCTGCTTCTCCCTTCCTCCCCCGATTGGGTTCATGGCTGCTGGCTGCCTGTCCTAAGCCCCTGTGGTCGCGGCGCTCCTCCCCACTGAATCACAACTTGCAATGCCTGTTATTAATAGTGTGACCACATGCTCCAGTTCGCGTGGGACAGTGTCCCTTTATATCCGTTGTTCCATAATAATTACTAATAGTGTCATGTTTTGCTCTCAAAAGCATCCTAACTTGGCTGATAAAAATCATATGTTCATCTTACTTATTACTGTCTGAATGGAGCCAAAACCCTGATAGTGAGAAATAAAAATAAAAATCCTAAGGTATCCAAGCTGACTGAACAAACCTTTTCTTAGCCAAGGGGTCCCCAGAGAAACCTTAAAAACTAAAATCCCAGCTATGACAGGATGGGAAGGCAGACATACCTCATAATACCCCTCCCTTGTTAACTACCTTTAAGCTTTCTTCCCTAAGGGTTAAACAGAACCAGCCCTTTGCAAAGACTTGTTCCATCACTGACTTCAGCCAATGCCTAATGCTGTTCCTCCCTTCTGTGGTTTCAGCACAACCGAACACTGTTTCTTTCTGATAAGAGGCCAGAAACCACGGAGTGGAATTGGCCTATCTACGGAGGATGTGCACAGAGGGATTTCATGGCCCCTGCTTCACCTTTTGAGGTCAGAGGGCCCCAAACTCCATCCTCAGATCATGCTAAGGCCATGTTTTTGTACATGTGACCTAGGAAGGGGCATGAAGCTCAGTTGTGCGTGTGCAGGTTTCTCTTTTCATAAACATTCTTGACTCCTGCGATAGCTTGTTAAATATGTATATTCAGCCACCCTGCTTAGCATAAATTCCTGTTCCCCTTACTATTCCCTCAAAGTGCTTGCTTTTTGCTTCTGGTTGGAGGCTATGTTCCCAGCCTGCAAGATGGCCAGCCTGCAGGCTGCAACCCTTCATGAGGAATAAAGCTCTCCTTTTCACACTTATGAACCTCATCATTCTTCAGTTGACAACAGCCTGGCCTCAAGCTTCTTTCCAAATTTCCCCACCGTTTCACAATGTACTCCAACCCTAACACCTTTGGATGGGCTCCCACTCCATTTGATAAGCACATCGTGGCCATCTCTACTTCTTGCTATTTGCTCAAGCAATATGTCTTCTCTTCCATCTAGGCTGAAATAAATACCTCTAAGAGAGCCCCACTTTGTGCATCCACCAAGGCCTCATTTAAGTTCCATCTTCCCCATAAAGCCTTCCTCTAAACCTCTGGTCAAGGATCGTCTAGCCTTCCTCTGATTTCCCAGTGTCTGTAATGTAGGTACAGTCTGGTGGGAGGACAGGGGAGTAAGGTCAGGGAGAGGGAGAAAACGACAAGGCTGTTGAAACAGGTCACAGGAGAAGCAAGCAGTCGCTGAGGAATGAGTGGCTGAAGTGTGTGGGGTCTGGAAAACCGCCGTTGAGACCGGGAACCAAAGAGCTGGAACGGGTTTGTCCGTTTCACCCTGAATCTCAGAGAAGACCAGCCAAGCCCAAAGGTCACTTCTCAGGACCACAGCCCCCACCCCATAACCATGCCTCCCCCACCCTCAATGCCATCCTCCTCCCCTCAGCGCCATGTGCATTCCCCACACACACAAAAATGCAACTGCTGACTGCGATAAAATATGCATATATTGTATACATTCCTAAAACAACATTTACTTCCATTTAACGTGATGAGCCACACTTTAGATTCACAAGAGCAATGTCCTAAAAACACAAGCCACTTCTACACTGACGATCTTTGCGGAGTCCCTTGCAAGAGTCCAGGGAGGTGGGGAGGAGAGGTGCAATGCTGCCCGCACTTGGCAGGGGATGGGATCGGGGCTCACAGCAGGCAACGGACCTGCTCAAGGCTTCACATTTTTTAAATGATTGATCAGTTTTAAAACTCCAATAACTTAAATGCAATATATTTTTCAAAAATTATTAAATAAAATTCACTCCTTTAGAAATGATAATGAGATTATCTCAGAATGCATCTTAGGACGGGAAAACAAGTCAAGCATTTCTGAGGCTTTCATTGGGCCTCAAAACAGGTGACTATCTATGGCTTTGGAGTTGAGGATTTTTGGTCCAGGTACTTCATGGCATTCTGGACCCACTTCTCCTTGGGGTCAGCACAGAGCTCCTTGGCCATTTTGGTCTTGAAGCTGTGGGGAGAGAGGAGGCAATTAGAAGGATCCTCTTTGAAACTTCTGCCCATATGACCCTAAACCTTTCAGGACCATTTGCCATGGGGCAGAGGGGTTTGGAGAGGAGGAAGGGGACAGAGGAGGGATAGGACTCCAAGGTCAGTGCTGCTCTTGATGGCCCAGGAGAGCCATCTTTGCTCTTGACTCGAAGGCACTAATATGACCTGCTCAAGTTCCCAGGCAGGGAGCAGGGGGAGAAATTTACTGCTGTGAAAATTCACAGATTGGATTATAGGGTGAAATAGTCTGACTCCAAATAACTCTGACACAGTTCTTGACTCTGTGCCTTAGACACTAGTTTTTGGTCTACGGCAGGGTGAGCTTTGTCTACTTACATCACGGCTTTCTGGGGGCATTTGCTGCCAGTGATCCTTCTGTAGCTCTCTAGTCGCTGAGTGGAGATCTTCCTGGTGGCCATAGCAAAGCAGCAGGTGGTGGGGACAGCAGCTGAATGTGGGGTAAAATGAACGGAAAGAATGAGCCTCTAACGATATACAGATATTTCCAAGTGTGAGTTTGCAAGGGAAGGAGGTAATTAGGAGAGAGTGAGAAGTTGCAGGAGGTGGCGGTAGAATCCATCAGCTCTGACATCCTGTCCCTCTGCCTGTGACTCAGCATTCTCCCCGTGCATCGGGAGCCCACCACTGCTGACCAGCTATGGAAAAGGCTTGGTCGGTGTGACAAGCTGTGGCTCTGTCATTACAAGGAGCTCTGTGGCCATGTGATAGTCATGGTACCACTCAACAAATAATCTCCATTCTCTGCTCTCTGGACACAAGGCAGACTTGCATTTCTCCACCACTTTTGTGTGGTTAGAGCCACTAATGAATTTTGACCAATAGGGGAGGAGACGAGGTGACACATGCCATTTCTGAGCCAGAATGTGTTGCCTAGGCAAGACCCTCGAGAGCTTTCTCTTGCTTTGTCACAGTCACCAGCAATGTTCCCAAGGGCACTGCTCCATCAGTTTAGAATCCTGAGTATGTATAATGCAGAAGCCCGAACCCATCCATTATAGAGGTTTAGTACGAGTGAGGAATGAGTCTTTGTTAATTTAGTTCATTTTGCTAGGCCATCGAACATTCAGCATTGTTCATCATCGCAGCATGCAACTAGCTTGACTGACGCACTCAGTAAACGTGAGCCATCAGAGGATGGGACCATGAGTTACGGAACAAACGCCTAGATATTTTTCCCAAGCAGAGTCAAATAAGTCACATCGAGAGATTTTCCTGGGACCTCATCCCCTTCTCTTAACCACTGTCTCTGAAAATTGTCCTGGATTCTAGTAAACATTCTGGGCTTCCAATCAACAGATTTTCCCAACTTCCCTCCCAAAGAAATGCCCATCATGCCCACGGTGAGAGAGGATCTTTCTTTTGTATGCTCCACCCAAAACACTGTAAATGCAGCTGGGTCACCCCTTTCAATACTCATATTCTGATGTCAGGACGTGAGGCTGAAAGTGGGGACTGGTTTCAGGGACCTGGGCCTCTAGTTCTGGCTCTTCCAGCAACTGGATGAGAAGTTGGGGCATTTGTCGTCCATGCCTGAGACCTGCTTGCCCATCTTTAAAATGCAGAGTTTGCAGCGAGTCTTTAAAGATCCTGCTCTGGAGGTGGTTCGATTTCCCTGCAAGGAGCTGGGGGGAGGGTCCTTACCTGGCTGAGCGAGGCCCTGGGGGCTGAAGGTGGCTGCCAGGAGCAGCAGGCTGAGGAGCCCTGCGGAGACCTTCATGCTGGAGTATGACGGCGAGTGAGGGGCCAGCGTCAGTCAGCGAGAGAGTGGGAGGTTTCTGTGTCGGTCTCAGCCTCTGCTCCTCTGGCTGCCTCGCCCGCTTTTTATAGAGAGCAGAGAGGGTGGGAACTTCCAGGGAAGCCTTTGCCTGGATAAGGTCGTGGTAAAGAGGGATCCCGATGGCTGCCTAAATTCCAGATCCTGGGGGTGTGAGCAAAACAAAGAGAGAGGCAAACTAGCAGGCGGGACTTGGCACATCTTTCATCTGTCCTGGGACTTGGGGTGAGAAGGAGGGGAGCATGTGATTATGAAAGACAAGTAAACATCTGTAGCGGTGTGGGGCGCGGGGAGGCAAAGAAACCGAGGGCCTGGGAGATGAGTCTATCTAAGAGCTCTAAGAGCTGTCCTAGGTCCCTGTGTTCACGGGTGGTCTTGAGGATTTTGGAGGCCAGGAAGTCATGTGCTCCCACCCAGATGCAGAGAGCTCTGCAGCTGTGACCATTGCTGGGTCTCTGTGAGCCAGGAAGGATAGCCCACAGCAGCCTCGCTCCTAGGATTTCATCCAGTGACGATAGAATCTTAGTGCCCTGGAACGCAGTGTTACGGAACGTCAGAACTGGATGGTTCCTATTCATCTTGACTGCCTGTGCATTTTGAGACTATTTGCTTAGCCACTAAAGCCTTTTTTCCAATTGGGTTCAAACCAACCTTTTTTCCTTCAATTCCTTTTTGTTGGATTGGTTTTTTTTGAGTTGGAGGGGGCGGCCCCCCACCCCCTTTTGCCTTGGCCCCCCGGGGTTTTAGGGACGGCTTTTGGAAACCCGGCCTTTTGGTTCCCCTTCCCCCTTGGGCCCCCTTCCCAGTTAGGTTTTTTGTTGCTTGAAATTTTCAAGGGGGGGGGGGCCCCGGACCCCTTCGTTACCCTTTTTTGGTTACCCTTGGGCCCCTAGTCAGAGAGGGTGTAAGGGGAGGCAAAGTCTTTAAGGGGGTCACTGCGGTGAATTACAGCATTGATACTGGCATGCAGGTGCTGCAAGGCTGTTTCCTGGCTGTTCGTGGACACTCCCATTTCAGATTGATTGATTGGTACAGGAAGCATAGATAAGTGTGTTAAGAAGGACTCTGAGGACTTGTCTTGGGTCAGTCACATACAGTATTGTACTTGACTGATGATGTTTGTCATGGGCACAGGAGAGAGTGTCTTTGCTGGCCTACGAGGTCTCTGATCGCCCACCTAGAATAATTGGTCGGTAATTACCTAAAAAAGGGACCGAGTAGAGGCCAAAAAACCTGGGCCTCCCCTCTTCTTTCCTCTCAACTCCAGGTGAGATCGTCTAGTGTAGACTCTGGATCCAGGATGCCTGAGTTTGGATGATGGCTCTGAGACTGACCAGCTTTGACACCATGGACAATGTAGAATAATTTACTTAACCACTCTGTGCAAGGGTAAGGTGAGGGATAATAATCAGGCCTACCTTAGAGGATTGTTGTCTGAATTAAATGAGTTCAGCTATATATATAAAGTGCTTAGAAGAGTGGCCAGATCACTGCAGGTGCTCAGTGAGTGAAAGTTAATATTTAGTATTATTGGGATGTGGGACAGAGTTTGTGGACCGGGCGATGCTGGAAAGGGACTCAGGGTCTGTGCAGATGGTTCTCTTCGTATATCCTTCCAAATCTTTCCACTGCTTCCAAGTAAAGACACACCACCCTAGGGATGGTTTCCATGAATTTCTGAGTTGCATGCGTGGGGGATGTGAGGTCTCAAAAATTGTGTCAGAACAAGAAGTTTGGAATGCTCTTGACATCAGAAGTATTTGGCTGACATGGTTGAGTGATTCTATTTCTTTAGTAGGAATTGTTTCATAACTCTGTTGGGAGTGGTTTTCCATTTTTGTGTTTTCCTCCTTGGGTTTTGGATTTAATCTGAACCAGAGAAACCTCAGTGGAAATAAATAAAATCAATCTTTTGATATCTAAGTCCTGCAGCTGTTTCATCCCGCTGCCTGGCTTCCTCTAGCAAGTGGGGGCAGCTTCGTGGGCTTTATTTTTCTCTTTCTTCCTTAGGGGCTTCTGATTCAGCAGTGACCTAGAGTAGATCCACTACTTGCCTGTGGCTTGGGGTCTGATGAATGGAGGGCGTGGGTCAGAAATGACCCTGAGTGATGGGCAGGAGACGGGTCCCCCACTGTGAAAACGAAACCTTGGCTGCTTAAGTGTCTTTCAAGGAATGGCGAATGATGAGTAGAACAGGATCCCAGGAACCAGGACTCCTGGCTTTGTTTCGCAGGTCTACCTCAGATTTCCTATAACATTAAACATTTATAGACAGAATTGAAAGAGACATTGACATTTACTTTATTCCAACCCACTCTTTAAAAAATAAAAGAAAATCAGTAAGACAAAATCCCTAAGACAACTCGTATGTTTTACACTGAGCCGATTCTAGAGTCCAGGCTCTTGACTCAGGACCATGTAGGGTTCATTATCTCTCCTTCTCTAGGGTCCCTGAGACAATGTCTGAAGTTTCTTGTCCCTTTTGGAGGAAAATTGCCCCGAACTATATGTTAGTATAAAAATTCTAACAATATGTCTTGCAAATTGCAAGTTGTCAATAACAAGGCTAACCTATGCAATCTATGCAACGCACTATATTATTCCATTTCACGTAAGTTGGCTTATTTAATCCTTTTAATAACCTCTTCTAACTAAGTCCATTTTAAAAATGAGAAAATGGAGACTTAGAGAAATCAAGTTATCTTCCTCTTCTGCGAAATCATTTATGAAAGGGAAGCCTGTTTCTCAGAGTTGCCTTGAGAAAATCTAAAGCTTATTTATTTAAAATACTCCTACTGCTATATACAGCAGCACAATTCACAATCACATAGACGTGGAAACAACCCAAGTACCCATTGATTAATAAAATGTGGTATATGCATATCGTGGTGTACTACTCAGCCATAAAAAATAATAGTGCACTAATAACTTTTGTAACAACCTGGATGGAACTGGAGATCATCCTTCTAAGTGAAGTATTGCAAGAATGGAAAAACGAACACCACGTGTACTCACTATTAAATTGGAACTAAATGATCAACACTCATGTGCACATGTGGTAGTAAAAGTCAATGGAAATCAAGAAGGTGGGAGGGGGAGGAGGGGATGGGTAAATTCACATCTAACAGGTACAATGCACACTATCTGGGTGATGGACACACTTATAACTTTGACTCAAACTGTATAAAAGTAATTCATGTCACAAAAATGCTTGAACTCTGGTAATTTTCTGAAATTTAAAAAAGAACTTAAAAAATATTCTTACTGCTATATTATCTCATATAATCCTCTTGGGGTAATCAACTTTATCCATGTACAGAGGTGAAAACTGAGGCACAGAGTGCTGTAGCTATTCCCCCAGGCCAACCGGTCATGGCAATGCTAGTCCATGCTTAAATAATCACAATGACAACAATCTCAGCAGCTTACTGCAACACGTATTTACTTTTATGTCACAGACTGATGTTGGTTAGGCAGCTTGCCAAAAGTGCTTTTTCTAAGGAGTGACTCAGAGATTCAGGCTGCTTGTGATTTACAGCTGTTGTTTGGAACATGAGACCTCCAAGTTTACCAAGGTGAGAGGAGAGAGGGTTGACAGATTGTGTAGGATGTTGTGACGAGTCACACATAGAAGCAGCTCGCATCACTTCTGCCTATAGTCCATTGGCCTTAACTCATCACACAACTCCAATAAAACTTCAAAGGAGATTGAGAAATGAAGAGGGACACATGAATATTTGGTGAAGGCGAATAGTTTCTATCCTTTGAATCTGAATAGAATAGAATCTGTCCTTTGCTCACTTCTCACACATGGAGAACACAATTAGGCCATCCCCAGGAGAGACAACCCCAAGTTCCCTTTAGTCACTGTGTCAGCCGAAATGTGCAGGCTCTCTTAACCATGAGGGGTCCTCTCTTTCAGATGAGGAGATGGATCTACTTTGTCCAGTGACCTGTGAACTAAAAAGACAAATTACTTGCCCCTTACCCAGATTATCAAGTTTGAGAAGGACAGGGTGTTTGTAATGAACACCCCCATTTATGGAGGGGAAGATGGTCCACGGTCCACGGCCAACACTTGGTAGCAAGCCTGCAGCCCTTCAGGCAGATGTCGTGAAAGCCCTCCACCCTTGATTAGGCTTGCTTCTTGGGAAGCTGTCCTGTCTCTTCCATCCTGGCTCCTGGTTGTCTTCAGGACACTGCTCCTTTTCCACTCTTCCCCTTGGCCTCCTCTGAAATGGGCTTCGAAGAGAGACATGCTCTTCTTGGGGCTCTGCAGCCTTTGAGGACTGCTTGCTGTACTGTAGGCCTTGGAGTTTGTTTTCTCTTGACCTTTTCAAGCTCACTCATGGTTTCATTGACAATATAGTACAGTTCTTTCAGTACCTTAGTAGGCCTCTGATCTCTTTGCAGGACATCAATTCCATATGCCAGCAGCCACACCCACTTTCCTTTCTAGACATACTTCTCAAATTATTCTTCTGCCCGCTCTTCTCTTCTCCTCTCCTCTCCTCTCCTCTCCTCTCCTCTCCTCTCCCCTTCTCTTCTCTTCTCCCTCTCTCTCTCTTTCTCTTTCTCCTCTTAATGAGGCTATTAGGCTTGAAGTAGAAGGCTACAACTTCAGTCTGATTTTTGTTCTATGTCACCTCATTCAACTAAGTTTTTTTTTCCTGGACTTCTATCACTGATTTTTTTTTTTTCATCCTTAAATACCTTTTCTTAATGTTTGGGACCTAGAAACAGATGGTTTTTCCAACACGGTCCTGAATTTGTGGACTTTATTCTCTTTCATTTCTGCTTTAAGTTTAGCTAATTTTTCCTGAGCTCATCTCTTTCTTGTAGTACTTTAACAAATGTAGCCAAAAACAACCAACTTACTACTAATGCATATTTTTCAAACTTTCTCCCTTGGAGCCACAATTTCAGCAGACAGGATCTGACAACATTGAAACTTTGTAACATGAATATCCATCTTTTCAACCTGGGATATCAGCTTCCTCGCCGTCTGCTACTGAATGTCTTAGTCAGTGCTACACATTTCAGGTTTTTAATGGCAGTACGTGATCATGGTACCAATTCTTCTATTAATCAGGGTTAAGCTAAGCTCCAAACTTCAGTGGCTTAACACAACAAATGTTTAATTCTTTCTCATCTTACAGCTCAAGATGGGCGAGGTGGCTGTCCTGTAAGCAGTGGCCAGTGATTGGGGAGTGCTTCCACCTTGAAATTGAGATATATGGAACACATTGCCCCGAGGTCACCACAGCAGAGGAAGAGAGGGCTGGAAGCATGAGTTGTTTACAGGGACAAAGTGTGAAAGTGGATTACATCATCTGAGTGCTCACCCAGTTGGTTAGAATTCATTCACACAGCCCCCAAGTAAATGCAATTTAGGCTCAAGTTTTTTAGGCTGGAGAACATAGAAGAGCCCATGGATACCTGGTGGGCATTTATAGTCTCTGCTCCTTCAGGACTGGTGCATGTCCAACAGCCAAGTCTAGGAGGTGGGAAAGTTCCAGCAAAAGACACTCTTTATGTCTAAGTCAGAGGCCATAGGTCAAGCCCAGAGACTACATTGATCTGAAAAAGAGAACATCGGGGAACCTCAAAGTGTATCCATCCCTGGTCCCCAGATATGGCTGAGAACTAGGTAAAAAGGTAGAAGGATCACCCTCCCCACTCAACACTCCATACCAAAATCTTTATTGATGGTGCCTGGAAATCTGTGTTTTTTATTATTATTAGTGTCCAAGTGATGTTAATGCCAATATGGGAGCCATTGAGCTACTGAACATGTAGATTATGTGGAGACCTCGTCAGGCAAAGTAACTTGCCCAAGTTTACTAGGCACACTAGTGGTATAACCAGACTAATCTATGAATCCCGGTGAACTCGATGCCTGGTTATGTATCAGCCTCTCTTCCTGGTCATGGGATTTCTCTCTAATTCTCTGTGCCCAAAGAGGACAAGAGCCCCCAGGCCTGCATGAAGACAAATGAATTTAGAATTCCTTGGAAGTGAAAAGATAAGGCTTGACAAAGATAGTTGGAGCAGATTCTGTTTGGTCTTGGGCACACGGAGCCCTTCTCTCCTTGCCTGTCCTACTGTCCGACACTGTGCTTAATATTTGCCTGTGCCAGGGGCTCGCTGTGTCTCATTAGGCTGTAGCAGCTATTCGTCTCCCTTCCTAATGCTGTCTGCCTCTTGGTTGTTCTCTCCTGGAATTTGAGAATACATCCCTTATTGGGTGTGAAATTAAATAATTCAGGCATAAAGCCATTCAAACTTTAAATTATTCTGAGCCTTGAAAGGAATGTGGCTATGCAACCTGAGTTGCCTGACATGCAGCTGCAGCTTCTGCCTTTTCTTATGTATATAAATAATTAGGAAGACCAAGCAGCACCAGAGATAAGACCCCTCCGATCACTATGTCTCCTCAGTGAGTAATAAAGTAATAAAGTGATCTTCCTTGGAATGTAGCAGTCCGTAACCAATCAAGTTGCTGTGGCATACGCCCCTGGTCTTGCTTGGAAAATGTTGCAATTCTACTAGAACTACTCTAACTCTGCCTACAGATTGAAACCTCAGCTTTTCCACTTTGGAAACACAGACTCCAAATAAATAGACTCCATTCATTTGGAGTCTGTGTTTCTCAGTGGCTATCCTCAAGCTTTGCACTTGAATAAGCTCTGAACGCAACCACATTTTTGAATCTCATTAGTTAGGGTTGGCGTTGGTGCTTGGGGATGAGGACTGTGGGCTGGAGAAGACGGAGAAAGTGCTGTTGGACCTGGCCCCCGAGCATCAATGTTGGCAGTGAATGGTCACCGATGAATTGCTCCTTGCCTCTGAAGTGTCTGATGTCACCTGACACCTTGGGATTTTAACCTGGTGCTTCGATAGAAATCCTGTCTCCAAGAAGCTCAGCTTGCAGGTATCAGGGGTTTGTCAATATCCTGTATTGGGTGCAGGACCCTCCCATTCCCCACTCCTCAACCTGTAGACATGGAATTTTTTTTTAAAGCACATGGTTTCCAGATGGGGGAGGGAATGTTGGCAAGGAAGAAAAGGTATTTGAACAAGTGGCTGAAGCTGCTGGCAGACCTGGAGCTGTGCAGTTGGCTCAGCCTGGCCCTGAGCTGTCTGTCCTTCCATGACACGCAGGCGAGTTCAGGCTAGGGGAAGTCCCGGGGGCCCATCCCATGCTTGTTCCTCCACAATGCGAACCCACCCTCTGCAGCCATGCCTTCCTCCCTGTCACCCCACTGCCCCCCACCCCAGCTTTATTTTATCCTTTAAAGAAAACATCAAAGTCAGGTGTTATACAAAACTATATTTTATGAATTTAATAAAAATTCAAGATTCATACATATAAATATATTTAATTCTATAATAACATTATGGTTTCATAGGGCCATCACCTGCTAACATTAAAAAAAAAAAAACTTTGCATTGATTTTCGCAAGGAACCTACCGAATACCATTAAGAGGTAGAGAGGGGAGTGGCATCCCATAGTATTTATAGGACTGAAGTGACATGATGTGTCCAAGGCTTTACATTTAAAATTCACCAAAATCAATGACGGATTAAATTAAAATATTAACTTTAAAACACATTGAAGTAAAACTGTGATTCACATTATCACACGATGCTCATATTCCTTAGAATTATAATAAATTAATATCAGAACAACCCTCAGAAAGGATAGGAGATACAAATTGTTTCTCAAGTCTTGGCTGGTTTCAGTTCAGGCATGAGTGTTCAAAGATTTGGAGTTTGGATTTGCTTGTCCAGATACGCCGTGGAATCCTGGACCCACTTCTGTGTGGGGTCAGCACAGACCTCCTTGGACAGTTTGGTCTTGAAGCTGTGGGCAGAGAAGCATAGTTTGATAGAGCATCTTGAGGATTTGACCTGGGGATATAACCTGCTCTATGGGAAGCCTGCCTGGTCCTTTAGCCCAGAGGATGGGGGTGCCTTGGGACAGACGAGGAAGATGACAAGATAGAGGAGGGAGCCTCAGGGAGGCAGCTGCTTTTGCTGACCCAAGTGAGGCCACCTTGGCTCCTGGGTGAAAGAACTGAGATCAGAACCAATGGCTGGAAAGGGAGCTAGGAGCAGAAGTCACTTTCTTTTCTTGGATTCATTTTTTCCCCTGGAAAAATTCTGGAATTGAATTAGAGATGGTCTGAGCATCTGAGTGCTTGACTCTAGCCCATTCTGATACTAGCCCTATCCACTGCCGCAGGGAAGAACTTGGGAGTGAGGGTCGAGGGTGGGCGGTCCTGGCTCACTCACATCACGGCTTCCTGAGGACACAGGCTGCTGGAGATTCTTTGGTAGCTCCTCAGCCTCTGGATTGGGATCTTCTTATTGGTGAACCTATAGCAGCAGGTGCTTGGGGTATTAACCCCATCTGCAATGAAACAATAACAAGGAAAGACTCTTGAGGGTGTGTTCTGGATCCTCCTATTTGTAAAATAGGAAATGTAAGAAGGTGTCAGAGAGAAAGCTGCCCACCCCACGTCCAACGTCTCTGCCTTTCAAGACGGTCCTTAAAATCTCTCTTGCATTCGTGGGCTATAAAGTAGGAATGCATCACCCATAACAGGTGGAAGAGAAACTGAGAAAATGCTAGGTGTTGCGAATATAACAGGGCTAATGTAACAGTCCAATGCTTTAGAGAGACGGGGACCCCAGCTTTGGGTCCCTTTTAGGCTTGTAGCAGTCTGTGCCTGGTTGTGAGTTACCCTGATACCCATTGCCCCACAGAGCCTCTGCCTCTGGAAGCCAGAGCTGAATGAAGCATAGACCAGGTTCTGTGTCTCCTCTCCCCTCCCTCATGTCTGGAAACAGCCTGCACACCTACCCCAGACACCCCCTCTCTTTGATCACCCTGGTCCCCAGACTCTGCTGGAAGCAGCTGGGGCAGTAACCGCATTGAGGATGTTCCCAGGGCTGGAGTCCCAGGAGGAGCTGGATGTGGGGTCCACAGCTGGACTTGTAGCTCAGGCTCTGTCTGGGAGCAGCTGTGAGATTGGACTCAGTCCTTGTCCTTCTCTGAGTCGCCTTATCTTGGAAAAGCAGCTGTTAAAGCGGGACTGTGGGTACCCCTCCTGCTAGGATGGTCCGTGATGCCCCAGAGAGGGGGTGGTGTGCTCCTAGAGGATGGAGGGGAGCCCTTACCTGGCTGAGCAAGGCCCTGGGGGCTGAAGGCGGCCGCCACTAGCAGCAGGCACAGGAGGGCAGCAGAGACCTTCATGCTGGAGGGCGAGAGGAGCGCTGTGAGCTTCAGCGGGAGAGCTGGAGGTTCTGGGTTGGTCTCAGCCTCTCTGCTCCTCTGGTGTCTCCGTCTGCTCTTCTGGTGGCTGTCGCTGCCTTTTATAGACAGGAGTAGAGAAGGGGTGGGGCCAGAGGCCTTTGTTATTCTAAATGAATCACAGGATGGAGTAGCAAATCTGCCTTCCCCTGGGGAAAATGATAGGAAATCGAGGGAGGAAAGTGTGAGTCAAGGGTGGCCTGCTTCTCACCGAATACCAGGGGTGGCGGGCGAGGGATATGCCTGAGCAGCCCACGGCATGTGATCTGTGGCTATTATTTACCGCTTAGCTCCTTTGAAATGAGACACATTCCGTAGAAAAAGGAAAGAAGCAGGGATGCCAAGGTCAAGGAGTTGCAAGTGATCGCCCCCTTTTCCCTCTCAGGCAGTACCCAGGACCCCAGAGTCCACAAAGAGGCACCGAACCTTTGGCCGGACTCTACAATGGACTCTAAGATTTTTCACCGTCTTACATCCTGGTGGCTGTCAAAAACCCAGAGAATAACAGAACAATGGAAAAATAGAAGAAAAAGAGAAAGAAGCATTTTTAGAGTAACGGTACTTAAAACGGTAGTGTCTATTCTAATAATCTATCGCTGCGTAACAACCCTGCTGAAAACGGTGACTTAAGACACTAACAATAATTTATTTTGCTCTTGAATATGAGGGTCAACTGGCCTCAGCGAGGCGGTGCTTGCTCAGGGTCTTTCGTGTCTTTGCATTTCGATGATGGCTAAGATTCGGGTCATCATGAGGTGTTCACACAGTGTGTGGGGTTTGGGCGAGGTCTTCACACAGCGTGTGGGGTTTAGGCGGGGAGGACATAAACAGCTGGCCCTTAGACCACTTGGAGCTACTGGGTCTCTCTGTCTCTGTCTCTCTCTCCCCCTCCCCATGGTCCTTCCACATGGCTAGATATTTTATATGGTGGCTTAAGGATCCCACGTGCAAAGATAGGGAGCATAGACCACATCTCTTAATGGGAGGAGTGTAAAAGAATTTGCACACACATTTTAAAACCACTATCTGTCTCATGTGCTATCAGAACTGCATGGCTTATAAAGATCTTAGAATGCTGTGGTTTTAAAAATATGATTAGCTATGAAAATATTTTTTTAAGGAGAAGAATACAAAGAAGTGAAATTTATGAACAACATCAGAGTACCCTCAGTTTGAAGCTCGGACAAGAGACTCCATGTCTCCCTCCCCACACACAAATCTCAGAGACACAAAATGTAGATTTTGGAGACCACTGATCTAGTTTTCCATCTCACACACGCATTACAAGATCACCAACTAATCGCTGATGATGTTAATGAAAAGGGGTTTGATGAGCGACCATGCATGGCCTCCATACACCTGTAACTGTACCACCCGTGCTGGCCATGGGATGCAAAGGAGGAAAATTCTTCAGTGGGTGAGACTGGAACATTTTACAACCTCAAACATTGACTTGGAAGCAATTCAAGCCTTTGATGTAAGGCTTGAGCTTTTCGTAAAGTTTATTCTTACCTCTGTGACTTTGCTCAGGCTACTCACTCTACTCAACTCTTTTTCAAATTGCTATTACTCCCAGTTCTAGAAATTGGTGAAGATTGAGCTTGCTTCCTACTTCCTTATCTGTGGGATCCCTGCCCACTCTGATGTAACACGTTGTAACAGCATACTTTGTAACCAAGTGTGTATGTTTCATCTGCTTGGCACTTCTAAGAAGCAGAACTCATTCTTTCCATTCACTTTTTTTTTTTGAGACAGAGTCTCACTCTGTTGCCCGGGCTAGAGTGCTGTGGCATTATCACAGCTCACAGCAACCTCAAACTCCTGGGCTCAAGTGATCCTACTGCCTCAGCCTCCCGAGTAGCTGGGACTACAGGCATGCGCCACCATGCCCGGCTAATTTTTTCTATATATTTTTAGTTCTCCAGATAATTTCTTTCTATTTTTAGTAGAGACGGGGTCTCGCTCTTGCTCAGGCTGGTCTCAAACTCCTGAGCTCAAACAATCCGCCCGCCTCGGCCTCCCAGTGTGCCAGTATTACAGGCGTGAGCCACCTTGCTCAGCCTCCATTGACTTTTGTATTTTTTTTTTATCTTGAAGACAGCTATCATGGATAACCTGCTGATGACCTACAAATTAGGAGTAGAACACAGGAGTCCTGCCCAGAAATTACCTTTCCTGGGTGGGTCTGGTCAATAGGTCAAAGTATTCATGGGCTTCAGTTGATGCAACGCCTCTCCTTCATAAATCCCCAAACTGAAGTCCTCCAAGATGTCTCTGCCTAACACCCCAGAGAAAATGCCTCCCTGTGTTCATGATGAAAAAGCCTGTGCTTGTCACAACCGCAGGAGCTTGGAATAGGAGAAATAAAAGAGGCTGTCGAATTGTTGCAGAATTTTATAAAAACTTTTTAATGATTTAAAGACAATATCAGCTGATTGTAGATCAGCTGATGGCAAAATTAGAAACACTTAAAAAAATAAAGGACAAAATCGTTTTGCATTATTACTAACACGCAAAGATATGTGGTTAATTTTCTTTTAGATTAAAAACGTATTTTAACCCTTTATCATTATGAATATTCTTCTTTGTCTCTAGTAACGATTTTTTGTCTACATTCTATTTCTCTGATATTAGTATAGCCACTAGCTCTCTTTTGGTTACATTTTGCATGGGGTAAACTTACTTTCAAATTATTTGAGTTTTTGAATTTACAATGTATGTCTCGTAGATAGCATATAGTTGGTTTATTTTTAAAATCCATTCACCCAATCTTTGCCTTCAGTTGGAAAGTTTAATCCTTTTACATTTAGTGTAATTAATGATAAGGTAGGATTATCATCTGATTTTTTTTTGTTTTCTATATGTTTATATCTTTTTTGTTCCTCAATTCTTCCTTTACTGCTTTATTTCATGATACATAGAATTTTTAGTGTACCGATTCCTTTCCTTTATCTGTTGTTGTATATTCTGAGTGTTTTCTTAGCAGTCACCCTGAGTATTACCATTAACATCATAATTTATAACAACTCATTTCAGATTAATACGATTTTAGTTTCAATAGTATACAAAAATCTTGATCCTTTTATAGCTCCATTCCCTTCCTTATCTTAATGTTGTTACAGTCACAAATTATACCTTTATATATTGTGTTCTCTTCAGCATAGATTTATAAGTATTGCTTTATGCATGTGTATTCTAAATCACATACAAGAAGCAAAAAAGTAGTTATAAACAAACAAAAAACATTTATATTTATACCAATAATCTAGCTTTCACCAATTGGATATAAGCAGATTACATGTGCCATCTCTCAGCGGAAGTTAATAGCCATCCTGTGGTTCCACCATGGCTTCCCTTTCCCCCTTAACTATGAGGATGGCATGACCCAGATGAGGTTGTCCCTTCAACCTGGATCCCATACTGAAGAAGATATATGGAACAGAGAAATGGCAAGGTTTACAAGACATGAAGAAAATATGATGCTAACATTAGGGAAAGCTAAATGAGGAATATACAAGACCCTTTGTACTATTTTTGCAACTTTTATAAGTCTACCATTTGTTCAAAATAAAAAGTTTAAAACACAACATTAAAAAAAACTTATGAGATACAGAGAAATCTATGCTAAGTGGGAAGTATATAGCTGTAAATGCTTACATTGGAAAGAAAAGATTTCAAACCAACAGTATAACTTTATGCCTTGAGGAACCCAGAAAAACAAAACTAAACCCAAAGCTAGAAAACTAAACCCAAAGCTAGAAAGAAAATAACAGAGATTAGAGCAGAGATAAATGAAACAGAGAATTAAAAAAAAATAGAAAAAAAATCAATGACACGAAAAGTTGGTTTTTTGAAATGATCAACAAAACTGACAAACCCTTAGCTAGATTAACTGAGAAGAAAACAGAGAAGATTCCAATAACTAAAATCCAAAATGTAAGAGGGGACATTATGACTGAGCTGTAGAAGTAAAAAGGACGATTAGAGAATACTGTGAATATTACATGCCAAAAAATTGTGTAACCTAGAATAAATGGATAAATTCCTAGAAACATACAGTCATGAAGAAACAGAAAATCTGAACAGATCCATAACTAGTGAAGAGATTGCATCAGTAACAAAAAAAAACCTCCCAACAAAGAAGAGCTCAGACCAGATGGCTTCACTGGAGAATTCTACCAAACATTTAGAGAGGATCTAACACCAATACTCCTCAAACTCTTCCAAGATATTGAAGAGGAGAAAACACTTCCAAAGTTATTCTACGAGGCCAGGAGTACCCTGATACCAAAGCCAGATACAAAGACACTGCAAGAAAAGAGAACTATAGGTAAATATCCTGATGAATATTGATGCAAGAATCCTCAACACAATGAACGGCCAACAAGCATTTGAAAACATGCTCGACATCACCGATCATTAGCAACATGCAAAGCAAAACCACAGTGAGGTACTACCTTCCCCCATTAGGATGGCTAGTATCAAATAGACAGAAAATAACAGCTGTTGACAAGGATTGTAGAGAAACTGGAACACCTGTGTACTGTTGGTGGGAATGTAAAATGGTGCAGCCACTATGCACAACAGTATGGCAGTGCCTCAAAAGATTAAAAATAAAATTACTCTATGATCTAGCAGTCATACTTCTGGGTATGTATCCAAAAGAA